>NC_062529.1:24217203-24239703 GCF_022655615.1 Tachysurus fulvidraco | reverse complement strand
ACACATACAGCAGTGAACACACACACACAGCAGTGAACACACACACACACACACAGCAGTGAACACACACACACACACACACACACACACACACACACAGCAGTGAACACACACACACACACACACAGCAGTGAACACACACACACACACACACACACAGCAGTGAACACACACACACACACACAGCAGTGAACACACACACACACACAGCAGTGAACACACACACACACAGCAGTGAACATACACACACACACACACACACACACACACAGAGAGCAGTGAACACACACACAGCAGTGAACACACACACACAGCAGTGAGCACACACACACACACACACACACAGCAGTGAACACACACACACACACACACAGAGCAGTGAACACACACACACACAGAGCAGTGAACACACACACACAGCAGTGAACACACACACACACACCAGAGAACACACACACACACAGAAGAGAACACACACACACACACACAGCAGTGAACACACACACACAGCAGTGAACACACACACACACACACAGCAGTGAACGAACACACACACACACACACACACACACACACACACACAGCAGTGAACACACACACACACACACACACACAGCAGTGAACACACACACACACAGCAGTGAACACACACACACACACACACAGCAGTGAACACACACACACACAGCAGTGAACACACACACACACACACACACACACACACACACAGCAGTGAACACACACACACACACACACACAGCAGTGAACACACACACACACACACACACACCTTGCTCAAGGGCACCTCAGTCGTGGTATTGCTGGCCCGAGTCTCGAACCCACAACCTTAGGGTTAGGAGTCAGACTCTCTAACCATGAGGTCAGAACTTCCCCCCTAACGTTGTTCCTGCTGATACTTTAATGTTGGGTGGAGGTTTGAAGTGTACAACAGATAGTTGAGATCAGAACCATGCAGAACATCCTGTGGCTTCCTGTAAGCATGTGAGGGAGATGATGGAGGCCGTCAGGTTCAGTGACATGTAGAGAATATTCACTAAGACAGAGACACAGGACACGTCACACCTGTCACTGACATCTGAGACACAGTACACGTCACACCCGTCACTGACATCTGAGACACAGTATACGTCACACCCGTCACTGACATCTGAGACACAGTACACGTCACACCCGTCACTGACATCTGAGACACAGGACACGTCACACCTGTCACTGACATCTGAGACACAGTACACGTCACACCCGTCACTGACATCTGAGACACAGTATACGTCACACCCGTCACTGACATCTGAGACACAGTACACGTCACACCCATCACTGACATCTGAGACACGGTACACGTCACACCTGTCACTGACATCTGAGACACAGTACACGTCACACCTGTCACTGACATCTGAGACACGGTACACGTCACACCTGTCACTGACATCTGAGACACAGTACACGTCACACCCGTCACTGACATCTGAGACACAGTACACGTCACACCCGTCACTGACATCTGAGACACGGTACACGTCACACCTGTCACTGACATCTGAGACACAGTACACGTCACACCTGTCACTGACATCTGAGACACAGTACACGTCACACCCGTCACTGACATCTGAGACACAGTACACGTCACACCCGTCACTGACATCTGAGACACAGTACACGTCACACCTGTCACTGACATCTGAGACACGGTACACGTCACACCTGTCACTGACATCTGAGACACGGTACACGTCACACCTGTCACTGACATCTGAGACACGGTACACGTCACACCCGTCACTGACATCATGACTAAAGGGTTGTGAACAGACTGAGTGATTACATCATCAAGCTTTTTAGTGATCTTAATTTTTACTAAAGACAAGAGACTGATTTTATTACGTTACTTATGTGTATAAAGGATGGAATAAGGACCAAAAAAGTCTCTCTCTCTCTCTCTCTCTCTCTCTCTCTCTCTCTCTCTCTCTCTCTCTCTCTCTCTCTCTCTCTCTAAGAGATTATTAGTCTTAACTTTAATAGCTGCATGAAAGATTAAACAGCCAGGGAGATTTTTTCTGACATGTGACTACGGCTACTGATCAAATTCAAACTCGTCTTCACAGCACACACACACACCACACACACACACACACACACACACACACACACAAACACACAGTTAACATCACTTTCAAATTCACATTTATACAACTACAGATGTGTTCAGTTTCATTATGACTGGTTTCTAATAGATTTGTGTGTGTGTTTGTGTGTGTGTGTGTGTGTGTGTGAGAGAGAGAGAGAGAGAGAGAGAGAGAGAGAGAGAGAGAGAGAGAGAGAATCTCACCAAAAATTTCAGATTTTCTATGAATATGTACATTTGACAGCATGCCCAAGTCTACACATCCCACCTCCTCTTCCTGATAAAGTGGTGTGTTAAACTGCCTTCATTTGCACTTCAGAACATTTCCTGTAACACACACATCTTAGATCTTACACACACACACACACACACACACACACACACACACAAACACACAGGATGCTGTGAAGAATCCTACAAGATTATACCATGTGACCATGGTGTTAAAAATTCCAGCTCAGACTATTGCATGTACATCGTTGATGTAGGTGAGAATGAATAGTTACAGACACGCCCCAAATGTCTGGATGAAATCTGAGTGCTGGTCCTTTGGAGCACTAATCAGATAAAGTGAAAATCCAACTGGATTGTAACCAACAGCAGGAAAAGTCTACAATATACACCATGTCTCTAAGGCAGGGTTTCCCATTTTTGAGAAATGCTTCAGAAAACTGAGCCAATGAGCAGAAAGGGGCGTGGCTTGTCGATATGGGCGGAGAGAGTGTTCGGTGCGCGTGTGTGACGTTAGCAGAAAGCGGTTTTAACATCAACATGGAGGATAAAAACAAAGAAAGAAAGAGAAGAAAGACTTACGTTAAGGCAAGAAGTAGGACGTGTTAATATAGGATCAGCTTTCCAGCGCTGGAGAGAACTGAAGGAGCAGGAAGTTGGCCACATATTCACAGGTTGGAGTTTCCCGAGTCAATAACTCCTGAGCTAAACGCTGTTACTACACAAATAACACCTCTTTTCTATCGTAGTAATGTAGAGAGGCCGCTACAACCGCGTTTTGTGTAGTAACAGCGTTTAGCTCAGGAGTTATCGACTCGGGAAACTCCGACCTGTGAATATGTGGCCGACTCTACTTAAGACGCCGAGGCGCTTTTTTCCTTCTCGATAGGTGAGTAACGTTGGTTTTGCTTTGTTACACAGAACTAATATATGCCTTTGTCCTTTACATCATTATGCTTGTGTGGCATTTTTGCTTGTTTGTTTATCTACAATCGTATTGTTCTTCCCTTCAGCTATGATAAAGACACATTTCTTCCCAGTAGTTGCCTGGGTTACGTACATATGTGTGGGCGGAGCTATCAATACAGGGGTGGGACCCGTTTGGGTTAGGGGCGTGTTTGTTTTGGTGATTTTATATGTCAACACCGGCTTTCAAAAATCTGAGACCCCACCTTTAAGGTCGGTGTGAAAGATCTCGAGTGTCCTGAACTGATCTCTGAACAGCACTGACTCAACCACCCTGAACACCTTCGGTTATTTTTACAGCATTTAGCAGACGAGATCAACTTACATGTTTTCTTATTTTACATATCTGAGCAATTAAGGGTTAAGGGCCAAACTCAGGGGCCCAAGCAGTGGCAGATTGGTGGACCTGGGATTTGAACTCACAACCTTATGATCAGTAATCCAACACCTTAGCCACTAAACTACCACATCCGCTTTGGGACGAATTGGAACCGGAGCCTCGTCCAAAGAAGATAAAGTCGAAGTCACTGAAGTCACAAAACAAAATCCATTGAGCTTCACTGCTGCCTCAAAGCTTCAAGGTGGTTCGCAGGTCAAGAGAACTTTTTACGCTGATATAATAGAACAGACTTCCAACTCGTGTAAAAAAAAAAAAAAAAGATTAGAAATCTTCAAACGTAAGCAAATGAAAACAAGATGTGTCCAGATGGTTCGGCTACAGGCGGCCATGTCTCAGCGTCGCGGACAAGCTAAAGCCGAGCCAGAAATCAGGTGCCAGAGGTGATCTCCAACAAGGTCCTACAAGCAATCACGTGCCAGCTGTTACCAAACAAGTGCAACAGACGAGAGCCAGGAAGTCTGGCAGAAGGAGGGAAGGAAGTACAGAACACTTGATGCACAAGCTGGCATTAAAGTCTCTGCCAAACGGATTCTTGTTACTTGGCTAAACGTGGACGTCTCTCAGCAGGTGGCGGTTTAAAGACACAATGGACAGATATTGAACATGCTGTTATAAAACTGTATGGTGGAAAACGAGGTAAGTACTTAAGCCGTGTCCCAAATGCTACAATAACCGTCTGGCTAGCACTTTTCTTTGCTAGCGGCTTTAACGGGACTGTGAGGATATATCTATAGTATGTTTTGTGTTTAGTGTTTTAACAATGACTTGAATTACCTGCTACATACAATATGGTCCTACTGCCTTAGCATTCCTGTGCCCTACAAACGATGGCTCCGATTTAAGCTAGCTACTAAAAAGCGTATTATTTCTAGCAGGTCATTGGCAAGCTACTAAATATTGGCAAGCTACATAAACAACTTTCAGCCAATCAGAGTGGAGCTCTGTTTGATCATGATGCTATATCACCACTAATCAGTCAGAATAGCTATTTATTTTACACAAACAGTGTGTGTGTGTGTGTGTGTGTGTGTGTGTGTGTGTGTGTGTGTGTGTGTCACGCACTCACATTAATTAAAGCTGGCAGGCATTTTGTTCACTTAGCATACAGATTATATAGAAATGACTGCTATTGTTAACTCTCTTTTTTTCTCTCTTTCATTCTCTCTTTCATTCTCCCTCTCTCTCTCTCTCTCTCTTGCTCTCTGTATTGTATGCCAATGTTTATTATAGTTTATAATACTCTACTACTCTAATACTCCCCTCCCCTCCCTCTCTCTCTCTCTCTCTCTCTCTCTCTCTCTCTCTCTCTCTCTCTCTCTCTCTCTTTCCCCTTTTCTTAACTCTTTCTCTCTTTCACTTTTCTTCATCCATTCACATCCTTCTTTCTCCCAGTCACATTTTTTACATTTTCCCCAAACCACACGTGTCCCGTTGCTTCCCCCCCCCCATAAACTCGCACCTAAAAGAAAAGTAGAAGGTTGGTGTCACTGGGTAATAGTTAGAGCTTACGGTCTTAATACTAGAATCTTAAAACCCTTAAGTATCTGAAGATGCATCATTCTGTCCTCCTTTTCATCCCCTCCATTTCTCATCAACCAGGATCGAGGAACGTAAAAGCCAACGTCTGGTCCTAACTTGCCTCAGACTTTATCCTGTGACGCCACACTGCCAGATTCATGTCCTGTATCTACTGTATGCAGATTTATATACAAAGAAATAACCGTACAATCTCAGACACATGAATGTTCCCTCTCGATATCCACCAGAACGGGCACGATTCTTATGATGACTTCATTACGTGAGCTCACACGTCCCTGGCCACGGGGCATCCGGGAGGCACACACCTGCTCTCAATGTACAACCCGGTCTCACTAAACAAACATGTAGAGATACAGCAGATCTTTGGCTCCTTCTATACAATGAATATCGACGCTTGTCTCAGACACACCTTGCGTATCGAACTCACTAACATCATTTAACCAACCCACATCTACCACTATGCTTGTGTAATGTAAATAAATACTTTTATTTATCAGTACACCATTCATTCATTCATTCATTCATTCATTTTCTACCACTTATCCGAACATCTCGGGTCACGGGGAGCCTGTGCCTATCTCAGGTGTCATCAGGCATCGAGGCAGGATACACCCTGGACGGAGTGCCAACCCATCACAGGGCACACACACACACTCATTCACACACACACTCACACACTACGGACAATTTTCCAGAGATGCCAATCAACCTACCATGCATGTCTTTGGACCGGGGGAGGAAACCGGAGTACCCGGAGGAAACCCCCGAGGCACTGGGAGAACATGCAAACTTCACACACACGAGGCGGAGGCGGGAATCGAACCCTGAGGCGAACGTGCTAACCACTAAGCCACCGTGCTCCTTATCAGTATACCAGTGAATGGAAATAGGAAAAATAGAATAATATTGTGTGTGTGAGTTTGATCTAAAGTGAGTCTGAACTAAAGTGAGTCAGGACTCATTTTCTTTCAGTCTGTTTTAGACGTGTGTTTTTCCCCCTGTTGATGGTCTTACACTGAATTTTAGCGTTGAAGATAAATTGAGCCGATTTTTAGACGAACAAACACTCGGAGCGTCTCAGAGAGCAGAAATGGGTTTGAGATCAACATTCACTCTGAAGATACAAACATCTGTGTGGAGAAAAAATAACCGTTTTTGTTTTTTCTGGATCTTTTCTATGGATATATCAGCTCGTGTATTGTAGAGAAAAACAGAAATAGTGATGGTCATGAGTGTCTACTTTCATATGAGCTTCATATGAGCTTCATATGGGGCAGTGGTGGCTCAACTGGTTAAGGCTCTGGGTTGTTGATCAGAGGATTGGGGCTCAAGGCCCAGCACAGCCAAGCTGCCACTGTTGGGCCCTTGAGCAAGGCCCTCAACCCTCCCTGCTCCAGGGGTGCTGTATCATAGCTGCCCCTGCACTCTGACCCCAACCTCCTCAGTTGGAGAAAAGAATTCCACTGGGCTGTAATGTATATGTGGCGATAATAAAGGCTTCTATGCCCCGGCTTCTGTTCTGTTATACTAACACCAGAAGGAGAAGTGAGACATGAGGAAGACACTCAATCATCTGCATGGACACAATTAAACAGAAAGAAACTCTCCATATTCTGGAGCCTAGTCCACTTCTTACATAAAAACGTCTTGCAAAAACAAGATAAATCGCCGAATGAAGAGCCGTCTGATCTGAAAGGCTTTAATATACTGTATGTTATTGCAATCTATAAAATTTCTCAGCCTCGTATTGACTTTGATCCTAACGTTTGGCCCCTGGGTGATATCAGCTCACTTCCCAGGGCTCATCAGGAGAAGTATTTTATCCTGCTTGCAAGCACTGCAGCAAAAAAATGTATAATTAAACAAGTGGAAATATGAAAAAAGTCTCCAGAGCAGAAATACCGGATAAGTGAACTCGTATCTAATACTGCGCTCTGTAACTCTGGCTGTATCTGGGATCCTTACTAACGCACCAGTACCCCTTTTCCACCAAAAAGAACCGGGTGCTGGTTCAGAGCTAGCGCTGGTGCTGGTTCAAAGTTGGTTCCACTGGCGAACCTTCTAAGAACCGGTTTGCCTTTCCGTCGGTCAGAGAGCATCACAGCACCGAGTGTGACGTCACTGTATACGTGTCACGTTACACAGCGACGTTAGCGCAGCAGCGACAAACACAAACACAACAACAATGGCGGATGTTACTTTACTGTTAATGCTCATGGCTTTGTGAACCTACATCGGCATCCAAACGAGGCGAATCCGACGTGTACGTGCGGCTCCGTGTAATCTGTATAAACGGAGGTTGTAATGGAGAAAGTACATAAAGTTATTTTATCATTAACACAGAAAAAAGTTAGCCTTAGCATGTAGCTACCTACTATCATGTGTGCTGATAACTGATCATATCGCGGTAAAGTAAAAGTGTATTAAACATTAGTATACTTAAGGTACATTATCAAATGCGCTAACAGTAGCCCCGCCCACAGCCCCGCCCACAGCCCCTGACACAAGCGGTTCTTAAGTCTAGACCAGCAACGTTTTGGTGCTACTTAAGAACCACTTTTCCTGGTTCAGAGCCGGTGCTTTGGCGGTCGAAACAGAAAGAACTGGTTCTAAATTAGGCTCCGAACCTGCACTCGAACTGCCTCGGTGGGAAAGGGGCAACATTTACATATTTAGTCCATAGAGTGCTGTCTAAATGGAATTGAGTGAATGTTTGACCCTATTTGCTGGGACCGAGCTGCTCTGTGTATACACCTATAAAACATGTACTTGTTTATAAATCAGCTGAGAGTTCCTGGTTTTGAGGACGTACGCATTGGCTCTCGTTAATAGACCCCAATCCTGCGCTTGTACAGTATCTCTCTGTCTTCGGGACACGACGCTGCTCCACTATCCATCTCCAGCTCCGTCCCTGCCTCCTTCTCTTCCTGTTCATATCTCCATCCATCTTTTGTCACTCGCTCCCCCCAGATATGTTTCTCTCTATACTGAATAATATCTCCGTTTATCCGTCTCTGTCTCGAACTGTTTCAGCTCTCTTCTCATCCTCTCTCATTCGCTTCTCCCTCCCTCTATCCATCCCTTTCTCTTCGTCTGAAAGGCGTCGGTCGGTTTTATTGAAATGGCTCTGGTAAACACTCCGTTTACTCAGAGTCTCAGAGTTCAAACGTCGAAAAGACCCTCCGGCATCAACCACACATAATTTTCAGCTGTCAAAAAATCTTGAACATTTAAAAAAAGCTGGACGATTTTCCTTTCTGGAAAACATCCAGCCGTTTATATGCGGTACGGTCATTATGACCCACTTATATAAACACCTGATGTAATTTTTTTATTCGGATACATGCCATGCGGCTACGTCAGAAGGCTCTATAATGCTTCTGAACACCTCCTCAACATCTATAACCCCGCATCACCATCGCCATCGACACCCACGTGTCTAACCTCTCACAACATTTTTGAAAGGAGATATAGTAGCCATTAGCAGACAGCTCTGCTTCCACATACACCTACACACGGCACGGCGCTATCTTCGGTCTCCTGTCTCGCTAATATCAATGTTTCTGTGCTCCTTCTCATCAACCCACCGGCGTTCTGTGCTTTTTCCCAGCACATAATTTCATTTACATTAGAGCTTAAATGTGCATGTGGAAAATTTCTAAATGAACTCAGTCAAGTATAGGCAGCATTTGTGTGTGTGTGTGTGTGTGTGTGTGTGTGTGTGTGTGTGTGTGTGTGTGTGTGTGTGTACGCTTCAAGAGAAGAAAAAAGCCTTTAACCTGACCAGCTGCCCACTTGTGCTCGATAAAAGCCGTATGCCAAATAAAGTAACCTTGCTTTCAAATAAAATCTTTCTGTAGGACTCTCTGACTCTCTGGTGTTCCATTCAGGATGTCATTATGACACTGTACGCCTGTTTGCTTCTTTACTATCGCTCAGAAATCCACCCCAGGAGGAAGTCCAAACTGGATACTGGTGGCTTGGAGGTTACAGCTATGTTCATCAGGCTGTGAGTTTAGATCCCTGTACCACCGAACCGCCACCGCTGGATCGATGAGGATGGTCCGTAACCTTCCTCTGATCAGCTCTACTGTAACTCACTTTGAATAAAAGCTTCTACGGAATTAGTCATTATAACGGAAAGTAACGGCAGGTCTTTTCCTGGCACTGACGCACCTCTGGGAATCGATCGAGAAAGGAGAACGTTTGTCAAAACTTTCAGGAATCCGGACTCAATTATGGGATTGCCTTGTGAGAGCTGGAGGCACGCAAGGCTGCCTTCAAGTCTGATCAAACTAAACTACATCAATTGCGTGGTGTCGAGAAGGAAGCTCGTAAAAGCATAGACTACCGCATCGTGTTTATTCATTACATTTGTTTGTTTCCTGTGGCAAGACTTTTTCTCTTTTGTTGTTTGATTTCATCAGTGAAGCTAAATAAGGATAAAATAAAATGTTATAGTTATTTATTAAGTCAATATAAAACAACAATAGACTGAGAATAGACTTTTGGTGCATTGATACATGATGATGTGATGTCATTGGGATATACATAAAAGGGCATTTATAGCTATTTATTAGGTCACATGAGGTGACCCATAATCAAACCATGAGGAACACCGCACGAGTATACCCATGATCAAACCCTGAGGAACACCGCACGAGTATACCCATAATCAAACCCTGAGGAACACAGCACGAGTATACCCATAATCAAACCCTGAGGAACACCGCACGAGTATACCCATAATCAAACCCTGAGGAACACCGCACGAGTATACCCATAATCAAACCCTGAGGAACACCGCACGAGTATACCCATAATCAAACCCTGAGGAACACAGCACGAGTATACCCATAATCAAACCCTGAGGAACACCGCACGAGTATACCCATAATCAAACCCTGAGGAACACCGCATGAGTATACCCATAATCAAACCCTGAGGAACACTACATGAGTATACCCATAATTAAACCCTGAGGAACACCGCACAAGTATATCCATAATCAAACCCTGAGGAACACCACACAAGTAAACCCATAATGAAACCCTGAGGAACACTACATGAGTGGACCAATAATCAAACCCTGAGGAACACCACATGAGTATACCCATAATCAAATCCTGCGGAACACCACATGAGTGGACCAATAATCAAAACCTGAGGAACACCACATGAGTGGACCCATATTCAAACCCTGAGGAACACCACATGAGTATATTCATAATCAAACCCTGAGGAACACCACAAGAGTATATTCATAATCAAATCCTGAGGAACACCACATGAGTGAACCCATAATCAAACACTGAGGAACACCACATGAGTATATTCATAATCAAATCCTGAGGAACACCACACGAGTGGACCCATAATCAAACCCTGAGGAACACCACATGAGTATATTCATAATCAAACCCTGAGGAACACCACACGAGTATATCCATAATCAAACCCTGAGGAACACCACATGAGTGGACCCATAATCAAACCCTGAGGAACACCACACGAGTATATCCATAATCAAACCCTGAGGAACACCACACGAGTATATCCATAATCAAACCCTGAGGAACACCACATGAGTATACACATAATCAAACCCTGAGGAACACCGCACGATTATACCCATAATCAAACCCTGAGGAACACCACACGAGTATATCCATAATCAAACCCTGAGGAACACCACATGAGTGGACCCATAATCAAACCCTGAGGAACACCACACGAGTATACCCATAAGCAAACCCTGAGGAACACCACACAAGTATATCCATAATCAAACCCTGAGGAACACCACATGAGTGGACCAATAATCAAACCCTGAGGAACACCACACGAGCATATCCATAATCAAACCCTGAGGAACACCACATGAGTATACTCATAATCAAACCCTGAGGAACACCGCACGATTATACCCATAATCAAACCCTGAGGAACACCACACGAGTATATCCATAATCAAACCCTGAGGAACACCGCACGAGTATATCCATAATCAAACCCTGAGGAACACCACACAAGTATATTCATTATCAAACCCTGAGGAACACCACACGAGTATACCACATAAGTTGACCCATAATCAAACCCTGAAGAACACCACACGTGTATATCCATAATCAAACCCTGAGGAACACCACACGTGTATATCCATAATCAAACCCTGAGGAACACCGCATGAGTGGACCAATAGTCGAACCCTGAGGAAGACCACACGAGTATACCCATAATCAAACCCTGAGGAACACCACACGAGTATATACATAATCAAACCCTGAGGAACACCACAGGAGTATATCCATAATCAAACCCTGAGGAACACCACACGAGTATACCCATAATCAAACCCTGAGGAACACCACATGAGTGGACCAATAATCAAACCCTGAGGAACACCACACGAGTATATCCATAATCAAACCCTGAGGAACACCACACGAGCATATCCATAATCAAACCCTGAGGAACACCACATGAGTATACTCATAATCAAACCCTGAGGAACACCGCACGATTATACCCATAATCAAACCCTGAGGAACACCACATGAGTATACTCATAATCAAACCCTGAGGAACACCGCACGAGTATATCCATAATCAAACCCTGAGGAACACCACACACGTATATTCATTATTAAACCCTGAGGAACACCACACGAGTATACCATATAAGTTGACCCATAATCAAACCCTGAGGAACACCACACGTGTATATCCATAATCAAACCCTGAGAAACACCACAAGTGTATATCCATAATCAAACCCTGAGGAACACCGCATGAGTGGACCAATAGTCGAACCACGAGGAAGAACACACGAGTATACCCATAATCAAACCCTGAGGAACACCACAGGAGTATATCCATAATCAAACCCTGAGGAACACCACACGAGTATACCCATAATCAAACCCTGAGGAACACCACACGAGTATACCCATAATCAAACCCTGAGGAACACCACACGAGTATACCCATAATCAAACCCTGAGGAACAACACACGAGTATACCCATAATCAAACCCTAGGGAACACCACAAGAGTGGACCCATAATCAAACCCTGAGGAACACCACAAGAGTATACCCATAATCAAACCCTGAGGAACACCACACAAGTATACCCATAATCAAACCCTGAGGAACACCACACAAGTTGACCCGTAATCAAACCCTGAGGAACACCACATAAGTTGACCCATAATCAAACCCTGAGGAACACCGCATGAGGAAAGAATTTTCAAAAGATTCCAGTCTTTTCAATGTAATTAAAAATGTTAAATGTCTTTTAAGTTTATCACTTTACAAATTCACTGTATTCCTCCACAACTGCCGGTGTTATTCAGCATCAACTGGAAAGCAGCTTATACTGCAGGTAATGAAAACTTTAGTGTTCCATTTGAAATGCTACTACACGTTTAACATTTACACACTACACACTAAAGTACACAGTAAAGTGTACGTATAAAAGGCGATTTGGGTCGCAGATATGGTGTCTATTTATAAGGTCGGAAATAATAATACGGTGGACTGAGAATCATCTGCATACTGATTAAAGAACTTTGATCATTATAGTATAGTGCAGGGGTTGGCAACCCGCGGCTCCGGAGCCGCAAGTGGCTCTTTCATCCCTCTGCTGTGGCTCCCTGTAGATTTGGAAAATAAATATTTAATTTAATTTTTTTTATTTTTGTTAGTTACTTTTTTAAAAAATGTAATTGCTCGTGTAACATTAAAATAAACAGTGTTTAATTTTTTTTGTTTTTTTTGGTCGCTCAAAATATGCGTCATAACTGCCGACTTGCGAAATCTGACACACAGAAGCAGGCGCATTTTTTGGTTTTCTCGCGCTCTCCCGCCGCACATCGTATTTCTCACGCAGAAAAACTTTTTGACTATCGTATATCACATATCATATTAAACCGCAGCGCCCAAAATGTATCAGTCCGCACCGCTGTCTCTGTGGAACCGGGCAGGAATCAAGCGCGTCTCAGTTCTTAGTCGAGCCTGACACTTATCAGCCAATCAAAAAAGAGGCTACACACTAGCCAATCAGAAAATAGCACTATCTGGGAAAGATTTGACGCAACATCCAATGAAAAAAAGCGAAGGGTTGGAGATGTCACGCTTGCCTGTCTTCAAAACTTGAGAGCCCTGGTCATGAATACGAAGGACTCAATTAGACATTAAACATTTTATTTGAAAGTAACCTTCAACCCAGCGTCTTTTTTGTTAAGGTTAGTTCAAACTGTTCAAAATATTTTTGTTTGCCTGCAGAAATAAAATTTCGTTTACTCGGTAGCAGTTCATTGATTTCATAAATGCAACACACGACAGTTTTTTCTATACATAAAGGTAGAAAACGATATATGCGGCGTTCTCTTCATTTTAGATGTCAAAAGGGTTTTGTGGCTCCCTGTGGTATTTTTTCTGTGGGAAATGGGTCAAAATGGCTCTTTGAGTGTTTAAGGTTGCCGACCCCTGGTATAGTGGAAGGTGTTGCTAATATCCTCAGTCAGCGGTGTGTTGGGACTGAACATTTTAAGATGAACTGCTGCAAAGTTTCTTTCAATAAAGCTTGCTGCACTGCCGTTGCCTTTATAAGCCGCTGCAGGATGTTAGAATCGTATGGATAGGAAATGCATGTGTGAGGCGAGATATGTGTCAGGAATGAAGATTAACGTTATATTTAGTTAAGTAAGTGTGCTGGATTTGGCTGTGACTTATTTCCTGCATTCCCTTGATGGAAAAGTGTTGAACAATTCAATTTTATTTGTATAGCGCTTTAACGACGGACATCGTCTCAAAGCAGCTTCACGGAACAGAAGAAATATAGCACAAAGATTTTCTTACCGTATGTAAAGATTAATATCGGACTTTTAAATGTTTATATGTGTTTGTATTCATCCCTAATGAACAAGTCTGAGGTGACTGAGGTGATTGTAGTGAGGAAAACCTCCCTTAGATGGAAGAGGAAGAAACCTTGAGAGAAGGAACCAGACTCAAAAGTGAACCTCATCCTCATTTGGGTGACACTGGAGGGTGTGATTATAAACTGTTACAGAGTGGCTTGGAGACTGCACACTACAGAGAGAGTGTTATTATGAATAATGTCCCTTTCTACAGCCAGATACAGTCTGACAATTGTGTATTGATGAGGAGGTTGTTTGACATTCCAAAAGCCCTCCTGATAAATTTGACCTAGAATCTGAGTGGTTGTGTCTTTTATTCTCTTGACCTGACTTGATGACTTAATGACTCCTAGGAAAATAGTGTGAAGCTGCAAAGAGACTACGGCATTCACTAAATTCTAGGGGTTTCGTTACCGTGACGTAAAATGGGCGTGTTTCTGGAGGTCTTGGAAAAACGCCCTATTTAAAAAAAAAAACAGCATACCTACGATGGATAATGAAGGACAAAACAGTCATACAGTTAGATTTTATATTTTATATCTATTATGCTTTATTATCTTACAGTATCTTACAAAAACAGATAAACAACTAATAACATTTAGGGTTAGGCCACGCCTACTCGATGACGCAATATCTGTTACGCTATCTGTACACTCTCACTCACTCATTTTCTACCGCTTATCCGAACTTCTCGGGTCACGGGGAGCCTGTGCCTATCTCAGGCGTCATCGGGCATCAAGGCAGGATACACCCTGGACGGAGTGCCAACCCATCACAGGGCACACACACACACTCTCATTCACTCACACACTCACACACTACGGACAATTTTCCAAAGATGCCCATCAACCTACCATTCATGTCTTTGGACCTGGGGAGGAAACCGGAGTACCCGGAGGAAACCCCCGAGGCACGGGGAGAACATGCAAACTCCACACACACAAGGCGGAGGCAGGAATCGAACCCCCAACTCTGGAGGTGTGAGGCGAACGTGCTAACCACTAAGCCACCGTGCCCCCGCTATCTGTACAATATATATCTATATATATATATATATATATATATATATATATATATATATATATATATATATATGTATATATATATATATATATATATACGTATATATATATATATGTAGAGGTAGAGAGAGAGAGAGAGAGAGAGAGAGAGAGAGAGAGAGAGAGAGAGGAGAGCCTAAATCCATTCGAGAGAGTCCAAATAAATCAATACAAATCTGCTTTCCAGAATGCAAAGCAGGGATATCCAAAAAAAAAAAAAAAAGTTTCTGCTGAGAGCAATAAACAGTGGCAACTTTGTCCTATATTCTGCCTGCACTGTAAGTGAGATTCATTAAGAGAGACGAGAGGAACGGCAGTTTAATTTAGCCGCTGTTCTACCGTGGAGTAGTCCGTGAGCTGTTTGTTTTACTGAGGGATCACTTCCGTAATGTGAGCGGACAAGTCTGAACACGCACGCTCTAGTCCCGTGGAGCATGCATTTAAAACAACATCATGATATCAGCTAAAACTAGACTCTAAAGCCCTATTCGGACGGGATTAGTTTTACGTGAGGACGTGGGGGGTAAAGTAATTATTACCAGAGCTTCTCTGTGATTTTAGTCCCGTCCGAATGTGCCATCTCGGTAATCATTACGGACAATGTCAGTAAAAATTACGGCGACTTTTACCTTCTGTAAAAAGGTCCGGAAAAATTACCTCAGGTAATACTGATCCCGTCCGAAAAGACCCGCTGTAAATATGTACGGTAAAATTCCGTCATTTCCTGTTTAAAAGTAGTTTTTGGCGCGTTTTGCAAACATGCAACAGTGCCTTGTAGTGTGGATAAGTTTTAAGGACAGAGTTGTTGACAACCTGTGGGTTTTTTTTATTAATTAATAATATCTGCTGAAGGAACTGCTGTCAGTCATATAAAACTGCTAGACACAGAATTTGACCAACTCTGCGAGATGCTGATGATCTCGCTATTTTTCAAAATGACGCCGATTTGGCTCGAGACACGTCGCGTCACGTCCTGTCATGACAACACGCGTTCATCCAGATCTCTCTTCCGTTCACGTGTGTGGAACATGAGTGAAGCTCTCACAGAAGATCATTAAGTAGACAGATTTGAAGCGACACAAATGTGACTTATGCTCTTAGCGCGTAAGGCTAAAATATTAACATGCAGGTTAACTGGTTAAAAATAGAGTCTTTGCCTGAAACACCTGCAGATCTGCACATACACGACACTTGGAGTTGCGGCACTGTGACAGATTCAGTACGGTTAATAACGACGAGATCTCATAGGATATTACAGTGTGTGTTGTGTGATCACAGAATTTAATAGTAATGTGTTGCTGGCAGATCAGCGGAAGGCTGAAAATTAAGAAACAGCGAGGTAACCTTTCCTGAGGTTTCCTGCCTTGTCTCCATAGAAACAGGATGAAACCATGGTCACTACTTCTCCTCTGATTTCCGAGCTCGGCGTGCAGGAAAAGCTCGTCGCTGTTTGCTATATCGGCCTTTTTCGACAGAAAGAGTCTGCTCGTCTCCATAGCAACGTTCCTCTAATATACTGTAACTAGCTATCTCATTGTCTAATCATCATAAAAATCATCAGTATTATAATCAATGATAATTTATCACACTGCTGATTAATGAATGTCTAACTTAAATAATTATTCATTATTAAAACTATAATTAAAATATTAGAAAAAAAAACAAAACATTATGTATACATTACGCATATACTCTTAGAAAGCTGTAAATGTGACAAATTAATAAGGATATATATGATCACAAACCTAAAAAAACAAACCAAAAATAAATAAAAAATACAGCAATGCCTCGCCAATTCGCGGTTCAAGTTACTCGGCCTCAGTGCATCGCAGATTTTTCTAAAATATTCATTAAAAAATAAAAATAAAAATGGTTTCCCAGGATACCAGACAAAGAGAGAAACTCTCAGAGGCTTTATACAGTACATACCCACGGCCACTCATACAAGGCACATGATTGGTTCCCGGCGCGAGATCTGAGCTGATTGGCTGTGCATCATCGCATCCTCTCCCAGCTTCTTCCCTTGTCGTATCTCGCCGCTCTCGTTCACGCTGTCAACCGTGTCTCGCGTATTGTGTTCGAGATTAACTTTTCGTTAAGCCCTCACGATGCCTCCTAAGTGCCATGCCCCTGCGAAAGATTCCTCTAGTGATCCCAAGAGCAAGAGGAAGATGATGACCATCAGTGAAAAGGTCAAACTTAGAACCAATCGGATTTTCACCTATCGCGAGGGGTTCCGGTCCCCATTAACCTCGATAAACGAGGGATCACTGTACATTCTTAAAAATAAACAATATGGATATATTAATGATTCTATATAATATTATTAAAGTGTTTATATATTTAGATTTATTCCTTATCATGTACATAGATAAATATTATACATTTTCTTTAGAAATAACAAAGCAACGCGTCTCGATTGCGTATCGTGTATCACAGAACCGGTGATGTGATATTCTTTTGTCCTATCACACCCTCCGTGTGCCTCACACACTCCTAACGATTCAGACTTTTACTGTACATGAATCTATAGCGAATGATTGTGATTCTATTTAATAATAATTGACTATGCCGAAGCTTTCCGTTTCTATAACGCTCGATTGTCTAGTTTAATTCCAGCATCGGTGAAATATAAGCCTTAGTCCACAGCCACTTACTTTAGTTAAATGATTATACACTTAGTCTTCATCTGCCTATTTCTCTCAACCTCAGACTCATTTGTCGGATGCCAAGTGCTCCAACTCTCCTGCATCCTTCACCAAGGGTATGGCATCCTGTGGACCGGCTCACCGGGTATAATGCATAACAATCACACATGAATATTTATGAAACTGCGTTTGGAGAAATGCCCTTTTTTTTCACAACAGCTCATACGAACAAACGATCAGAGTAAAAGTGGAGATGGGAAGTGGAGTCGCCCGGTGCTGCTAAATCGTGGAGGTCAAGAGCTTCAGATAACGTGCACACCAAATGTCAGAAGGAAGAACAACACGCATTTCATGGCTAATGGTGAGCAGAATATTTTATATATACACCAGATGGTGAGCAGCTTAGCATCGGATGAGCTACAACAGCAGAAAACCACATCAGGTTCTCCACATATCAGCCAACAACAAGAACAGGGTCAGTACAAGTTTACAGACCCAACAACAGATAGATAACAAGGGAGGGAACAACAGAAACAATGACAAATAAAGACTGATAGAAATGAAAAAAAAAGAAAAGAAAGCAAACATTTAAAATAAATTGTATAAAAAGAAAATAAAAAGAAAAGAACTAGAAAGAAAGAAAGAAAGAAAGAAAGAAAGAAAGAAAGAAAGAAAGAAAGAATTTATTAAAAAAAGAAAAGAAAGAACTAGAAAGAAAGAAAGAAAGAAAGAAAGAAAGAAAGAAAGAAAGAAAGAAAGAGAAAAAAGAAAGAACTAGAAAGAAAGAAAGAAAGAAAGAAAGAAAGAAAGAAAGAAAGACAGAAAGAAAGAAAGAAAGAAAGAATTTATTAAAAAAAAGAAAAGAAAGAACTAGAAAGAAAGAAAGAAAGAAAGAAAGAAAGAAAGAAAGAAAGAATTTATTAAAAAAAAGAAAAGAAAGAACTAGAAAGAAAGAAAGAAAGAAAGAAAGAAAGAAAGAGAAAAAGGAAAAAAGAAATAACTAGAAAGAAAGAAAGAAAGAAAGAAAGAAAGAAAGAAAGAAACCTTTATCTTCATGTTGGCTTCCTACATTACCCACAATGCCCTTCTGCTAGCTGCAGCAGGGATTTAGTAAACAATATGGCAGCACTGCGCTCCTTATTATCTGCATGTCATTAGCATGTTAGAGAGATTTTTGGTGGAAAGCACAAAGCTCGTGGACCCTGGAGTTCAGCACATGTGTAAGATTTCCTGAAGCCACAGTTAACCGGGTGTCAGTCAGGAACGATTCAGGAGCTCTGAGGAAAGTAATTACACCTCTGACTCGCTCCATGTGTAGGATGACAAGCATTTAAACTCCTGGAACTAATGTGAAGGGTGTGCGGTTACCTGGGACGAGAGCCGCGCCTTCTTAAACATGACACTAGAACAACATGCTGACAGCCATGTTATAGATTTCATTACATCCATGTTATAGATTTCATTACATGTGTGTGGATTTCTCTGGAACACATAATGCATTAAAACGTGTGTATTATAAACAACATGACATCTTTATCATCATCTGCTTTCCCTTTTAACCAAACATGATGAGACGAGACCCTTAAACACAGCAGACAGAGCACAGAGCCACACGTCAGAGCCACACAGTCTTACTGAGCTGTGCTGGTACTGTAAGGAGATAGAAGGAAGGAAGGAAGGAAGGAAGGAAGGAAGGAAGGAAGGAAGGAAGGAAGGAAGGAAGGAGAGAGAGAGAGAGACAGAGAGAGGGAGGGAGGAAGAAAGAAAGAAAAAGAACTAAAAAGAAAGAAAGAAAGAAAGAAAGAAAGAAAGAAAGAAATAATAATGAATTA
Organism: Tachysurus fulvidraco; assembly: GCF_022655615.1. Classification (NCBI taxonomy): domain Eukaryota; kingdom Metazoa; phylum Chordata; class Actinopteri; order Siluriformes; family Bagridae; genus Tachysurus; species Tachysurus fulvidraco. The sequence continues at coordinate 24,219,949 of NC_062529.1, read as the reverse complement.
CTTCCTAGATCACAAGATATACTCCCTAGTTATGGCTTAATACAATACAAAAATCCCCTCAAATCCCCTCCTCCCTCCCTCCCCTCCCTCCCTCCCATCCCTCCCTCCCGCCCTCCCTCCCTGTCCTCTTCCTTCCTTCCTTCCTTCCTTCTGTCCTTCCTTCTATCTCTCTCTCCTCTCTTCTCCCTCCTTCCTTCCTTTCCTTGCCTTCCTCCTCCACCTCCCTCCCCACTCCCTCCTCCCGCCCTCCCTCCTCGTCCTTCCTATCAGTCCTTCCTTCCTTCCTTCCTTCCGTCACTTCCTTCTCTCTCTCTCCCTCTCGCTCCCTCTCTCCTCCTTCTTTCTCCCTTCCCGCCCTCCCTCCTCGCCTCCTCCCTCCTCCTCCCTCCCTCCCTCCCTCCCCGAAATCACGATTCTCGATTCAATCCGTCATGCCTCATATAGATATAGAGTACAGCCGAGAGAATTTTGATTTTGAAAAAGACCTTTATTTCGATTGCTCAGTTTCAAACATGACCGATAAAAGGTTAAACTTAACTTAACGCAGGAAAATAAATAAATAAAATAAAAATTAAATAGACAAATAGAATAGCTTTAAAAGTGCGAAACCATAAAAACTAAAATGTACATGATGTCCTTCAAGACATGTTCTGTGCAAAATGCAGTTCTTCATTAAAAACTGAGCAGAGTGCATTTTTAATGCACCAGATTTTTTCAAACCTTGTCAAGTTCGCCGTTTTCTTGTAAAAGTGAAAGTCCACTAGAATCCTGGACTTCATCATTGCTGTTGTCACCATTGTTGCATCATCGCTGCCACTCTGTTCTACTTTATTTTTTCGGCTGATGTAAATGCCCATCTTTGCCTGACCCACAACAAAGTTTAAAAGCTGGCATTCTGTTTGCCTTTTCTTAGTATATTTTACCCCCAGGATAAAAGTTTGGACTGAAAAGGCCTTGTTAAAAGCGCTAAAAACAGTCTGCAAAAGGGTAAAAAGGGGTTTTAGTCTAAGACACTGCGTAAAAGCGTGAAATATTGTCTCCCTGTGTAGACAGAAGGGACACTTGTGACTTGTCTCCGGACACAGGACCGAGATAAAAGCATTAACAGCAATGATTCCGTGCAGGATTCTCCACTGTAAATCTCCAGTTCTTTTAGTTAATGGTGGCTTGTAGAGTGTCCTCCACTGTGGTCGCTCTTCCTCCCTCAGCCCGAGGACAGAGCGCCACGGTGTGTCCACTCTACCATTAAGACTGTTCTTGTTAAAAACCTTAACACAGGCTTTATAAAACATTTTCCCAGAGACCATGTAAAAATCCATATTTGTGAAGCTTTTACATTCTAAAAAGTGACCAGTACTTCCCTCTAAGTCTGGAGACAGAGAAAGCTCAGGAAAGGGTCCTCCTCATCCGGCTGTTCAGTCCCCCCACAGTACTCCACTAGCATTTGTTGTTCTTCTTGTGAGAGAGCAGAGTGCCACCTCTGAAGTAGCCGTGCCACGATCCGTATTGATCTCACGCCCAGCCGTGCAGCTACTCCACTGGTGTCTTTGAGCTCTGGTCCAGCCAGGTCCACCAGGCGTCCCAGCGTGATGAGACCAGACGTTTGTAGAGTCTGAGTGAGGGCACTGTCAGCAATGTCCAGGCGAGCTCCGTAGATGAGGGGCTCCTGAAGTAGCCAGTTTAGTGAGTTCGGGTCTGTGGCTCTCTCTGTCTTAAAAAGTCTCCACACTTTAAAAACATTGTGATAAAAAACAGGTAGTCTCAAAGTGTTCAGCTTTCGAGGGTCCATCAGGAACAAGGGTTTGTCAAGTCCCAGATCTCTGAAGGACTTTAAAATAGTACTGGTCACACATTTCCAACTTACAGACATTGAACCACCTAAAAATCTCTGTAAAAACTGTAAACGAAAGGCAGCGGTTCTGCTCTGTAGGTGCACTACGCCCTGCCCACCTTCATCTTTGGGTAAGTATAAAACACTTTGGGGCACCCAGTGCAACTTATCCCAGAAAAAGTCTAAAAACATTGACTGGATTCTCGCTAAAAGTGTCACAGGTGGGTCCACACATGCTACTTTGTGCCAAAGGGAGGCCGCTGCCAGGTTGTTAATGAGTAGCACACGTCCCCTGTAAGACATCTTTGGTAAAAGCCATTTCCATTTATCTAAGCGAACCTTTTAACTTTAAAAGGGTCCCTTCCCAGTTTTTGTGCATAAAGTCTCTTCTCCCAGGTAAACTCCTAGATATTTAAAACCATCTTTTTTCCAGAGTAAACCCCCCGGGAGTTTGGGTGCACTAACTGACCAACGCCCGACCAGAAGGGCCTCACTTTTATCCCAGTTGATCTTGGCTGAGGATAATTTGCCATATTCCCTGGAGATTCTACATAGTGTGTCGATATCAATTTGTTGGTCCAAAATTACCACTATATCATCAGCATAAGCTGACAAACGGAGAGTGGTCCCACAACCCGGAAATGAGAACCCTTTCAATTTGTTTCTTAGCATGTTTAAAAAAGGTTCTATGGCTAGGGCGTAGAGCATACCTGACAGAGAGCAACCTTGTCTGACTCCCCTGTACACTTTAAAAGGAGCACATAAGCCACCATTAACTTTCAGTACACTTTCAATGTCACAATATAAAACTCTTATTTTGTTTATAAAAACAGAGCTAAAACCAAAAGCTTCGAAAGTTTTCCATAAAAAATCATGCTCCACTCTGTCGAAAGCCTTCTCCTGGTCTATGGAGAC
>NC_062529.1:24172203-24212203 GCF_022655615.1 Tachysurus fulvidraco | reverse complement strand
CACCTTTAACAGGAATGTATACTATTTCCACTAGCAGAGACAAAATAAACACAGGTTTGAGAGTCGTTAGGGAAGAGGCAGGGCTTCTAATACACATGTTTACATTTTTATTCTACTCTTTCACTCAAATGTGGAAAAATAATCTGAGACGCAGAATAATTTGACGTAAAGACATCGAGGTTGGTGATGTGTTCTGAGGACATGGCACTGGACATCATGGCAGTGGAATAGTCTGTGAAGATGCTTAAATCTTTATGTTACACAAGACTACGTTAAGGGCCAGACTGCAGGGAGTTTACTGTGTGTGTGTGTGTGTGTGTGTGTGTGTGTGTGTGTGTGTGTGTGTGTGTGTGTGTGTGTGTGTGTGTGTGTGTTGTCATTTCTCTGTCCCTCAGAAAGCATCAACACTCGGGTGCTGTCCCCTGCACACCATCACAATGTCAGAGTGTGAGTGAGGTTTTGAGACTGCAGCTTGATCAGAAAATTGTGTGTGTGTGTGTGTGTGTGTGTGTGTGTGTGTGTGTGTGTGTGTGTGTGTGTGTGTGTGTGTGTGTGTGTGTGTAAGTCTGTGTTTACCTGACTTCCTGTCTGGCAAGATACAGCAATGCTTCTGCAGTATGCTTGGTAACACCTGTAGAGAAGGTAAAGAAGGATGTCAAAAATAGAAAGAGAGAGAAAGAGAGGGGGGGCGAGAGAGAGAGCGAGAGAGAGAGAGAGAGAGAGAGAGAGAGAGAGAGAGAGAGAGAGAGAGAGAGAGAGAGAGAGAGAGAGAGAGAATGTGAAGTGGAGAAGTACAAAAGTATGAATGCACTGAAAATGACCACCAATTAGAGAGCAGTAGTTTTTTCAGCTCAACAAATCTCTGCCAGGTATTTTTCCCAAACTCTGCCTGTGTGTGTGTGTGTGTGTGTGTGTGTGTGTGTGTGTGTGTGTGTGTGTGTGTGTGTGTGTGTGTGTGTGTGTGTGTGTGTGTTTGTGTGTGTGTGTGTTTCAGCCTCCATGTGTGAAACAGTGCGGATGCTGCGTGGGTGAAGAGCTTGATAGTGAAACTGCCTTTATGAGCAGAGAGACGAGACAGAGACAGAGACAGAGACAGTGACAGTGACAGAGACGAGACGAGACAGAGACAGGACAGAGACAGAGACAGTGACAGAGACGAGACAGAGACAGGACAGAGACAGAGACAGTGACAGAGACGAGACAGTGACAGAGACTAGACAGAGACAGAGACAGTGATGAGACAGAGAAAGAGACAGAGACAAAGACAGTGACAGAGACAGAGCACAAGCAGATCCGGATTCTGTAACTGAATATTATTGATACACATCTACACTACAGTCACCTATCAAACCTGTGTCACTCAGAGGCTCTGTACCTGTGTACCTGTCAGTCACAGTGAAGGAGGTGTGGCCTGTGTACCTGTCAGTCACAGTGAAGGAGGTGTGGCCTGTGTACCTGTCAGTCACAGTGAAGGAGGTGTGGCCTGTGTACCTGTCAGTCACAGTGAAGGAGGTGTGGCCTGTGTACCTGCGAGTCACAGTGAAGGAGGTGTGGCTTGTGTACCTGTCAGTCACAGCGAAGGAGGTGTGGCCTGTGAAGCCTATGTACATGAACCCAGACCTGTTAAGTATGACAATAACAATAATTACTTCACATTAAAGAACAGGAAAATGTCGCAGTCCTTCCTGTCCACCTGATAAGTACAAATTAAACACTAATGTCCCACTCGTCGCTGTTCTTAATGTATTTTTCCTACGTTGGATTGTTGACCTTTTGCAGATCTGTATTAAATTACCTCAAGATACTCGGCCATAAATCATGAAGCACAGAGGAACACAGTGACGTCCGTGCACGGCGCTGATCGAACTCAGCAATAATCCGATACGCAGTCATTAGAGTTTGCACAGAGTCGAGAGCTGAGAAAGGACAGAAGTGAGGATGATAAAAGAGAAGAACATCAACAAAAGAAAAGCTAAGAGTGTGTGTGTGTGTGTGTGTGTGTGTGTGTGTGTGTGTGTGTGTGTGTGTGTGTGTGTGTGTGTGTGTGTGTGTGTAAATTCCTTATTCACTCCAGCTTGTATAATTCCACATTAACACCCAGCAGTGAGGACTCTGGTGGACAGAAAGCCATTTATAACGCTCTGCTAAGCACAGATTTGCTTGTTCCCCTAAGAAAAAGAAAAATGTAATGCACAAAACATCTGCTACCCCTTTTAAATGAGCTACGGCTGAAAATCAGAGGCAGATGAGGAAACACGGCAGCGTTCTTCGCTTTATCACTCTACAGGGACGGACGGAGCTAGAGCGGATCGAAGGTTTGTACCTCAGAAGGTTCAGCTCCCATCACCTTCTCTCAGGGCTCTAATGGGGTCCCATTTCAGTTCATAAAGTTGCTAACGAGAGTGAAAATATAAAGCCTCAGGAATGTTTTAACTCTACTATTAACTCCTTGTTATAGTGTTCACTCATGTACACATCCATGCTCTTGTCTGGTGAGTTTATTCAACTGATTCAAATGGAAAAAGGAACAGATATGAAACTCTGATGAAACATTTCTCACAGTTTGAGCCGGCAATTAGCCAATAAATTCTGCCTACTGGGGTTCGGAGAAGCTCTATGAAATAAACCTGGCAAGTCACCTGCCATGACGTGGCATAAGCGTGTCGCACACGTCGACTCCTTTGTCTGAAACACAACGCTCGTCTCAGTGAGTTATTCAACACCGGGCTCGTTTATAAAAAACACAAAACGTTATCTTTTCATTTCATCTTTTCTCCAGTTAAAACTTTCTGCTTTCCGGAGGTTTACTGACAGCTGTTTTAACCCACGACTTTATCGTTTTTAAACGTGTGAGCGCCGGCATTAAAGACGTGAACTCGGCGTCTCCGCTCGGTCTCTCGGAGCGAGGGTCGTGAAAGCTCTGTGACACTTCAAAGCCGTGAATTCTGCTTTTGTCAGTCATGATGAAGGGATTACAAAAAAAACGGAGGAATTTAACATCATTGTGAATTCTGCTCTCTATCATTTCAACTCAACAAGAAATTAGATAATGAATAAACCTCATGCTAATTTATCCAAAAAAAAGAATTACATTAACTTTTCTCATAAATCCAAAATTTAATGAATGCACAAAATGGAAACACACACACAAACACACACACACACACACACACACACACACACACACACCATACACACACACACACACACACAAACACACACTGACAGGTACACAGGCCACGCCTCCCTCATCAGGTTCTGACAGGTACACAGGCCACACCTCCCTCATTACGTTCTGACAGATACACAGGCCACGCCTCCCTCATCAGGTTCTGACAGGTACACAGGCCACACCTCCCTCATTACGTTCTGACAGGTACACAGGCCACGCCTCCCTCATCAGGTTCTGACAGGTAAACAGGCCACACCTCCCTCGTCAGGTTCTGACAGATACACAGGCCACGCCTCCCTCATCAGGTTCTGACAGATACACAGGCCACGCCTCCCTCATCAGGTTCTGACAGATACACAGGCCACGCCTCCCTCATCAGGTTCTGACAGGTACACAAGCCACGCCTCCCTCATCAGGTTCTGACAGGTAAACAGGCCACGCCTCCCTCATCAGGTTCTGACAGATGCACAGGCCACGCCTCCCTCATCGGGAAGAAAAACAGCTAAATCGTAACAAGAGACTTACTCAATGTTGTAAACACAAAGTCATTCAAAAATCTCATCGCTCTAACTTTAGTCATTTTTAACAATTTCTTTCAAATGTGCTATTGTTTACATTCTCCATTAAAACACTCTTCATTCTTAAACACAGGTAACACGACGTTGAGCTAAACGAATTCCACATTAGCAAAATCCATGTCCGAGCTGTACTTCAGCAGCCGGGGCCTCTTAAGCACAACTCTCAGTGTCTCCTTCACCATAACTTCAGCAACGGCCTTAGAATGCTAATACGACTGCGGAAGCCTGAAACACCGCAATCTGAGCCCCAGTGGACAGAGAAGGAGAAAAAAAGAACGAGTTAGCGAGGAATAGAGACAGACCATAGAGTAATTTCACGCGAGAGCGCTTTCAAACTCCACCTGTCCGGACGGCACCGAGGAAAAACACAAACAATTTGTGCAACGGCAAAAGAAGCATCTAGGACCCAAAGCTTCCATCTCCGTGGGTCACGGCGGATCAGTCACCCGGTCCAAAGAACCGACACACTTACACCAGGGAGCAGTATACACGTCTGACCTCCAGGAGCAGCGCACACACTGCGCTGATAGATAAATAAATAAATAAATAAATATACCTTTCACATGTTAGCTTCTTAATCACATAGCAAGAGAATGTTTACTAAGCTGATACGATTAAAGCATTATATCCTTTCTTTTGGAGCTTGTGTCTATCTCAGGCGTCATCGGGCATCGAGGCAGGATACACCCTGGACGGAGTGCCAACCCATCACAGGGCACACACACACACTCTCATTCACTCACACACTCACACACTATGGACAATTTTCCAGAGATGCCAATCAACCTACCATGCATGTCTTTGGACCTGGGGAGGAAACTGGAGTACCCGGAGGAAACCCCCGAGGCACGGGGAGAACATGCAAACTCCACACACACAAGGCGGAGGCGGGAATCGAACCCCGACCCTGGAGGTGTGAGGCAAACGTGCTAACCACTAAGGCACCGTGACTCCAGGAGTGAAACAATAAAACAAAAATTTTGTTTTATTCAATTCAATTCAATTCAATTCAATTCAACAATTCAATTTAAAAACAATAAAAAAAAAACGTGACCCCCCCTAAATTTTCTTTCTTTCTTTTCTTTCAGAATCTTTCTGATTTGCGGATCGCTGTGATGTAAATGACTCGTATGAATCGTAGATTAATAAAACAGACTCGTGTCATCGAGTCACGAAGATTTAAGCGCGGCCGCCACGAAACGTTACGAGTCTTAATACCGGAGCGTCAGAGCGTGAGGCGCGTTAATATTTACACCGCATCCAGATGACACATTATCCACATAAAACGTGTCGACACACAAATGAGGTTAGCACGTTTTCCTAAACGACTCGTGAACGTTTGCCGATACGTTTAGCGCTGCTGAAGAAAACACGTATCTGAGAATCTGGACATTATATTTACTGTTTCTGCAATAAATAAATAAATAGCAATAAAATATTCTTTTCTGATACAGAATAAGAAATGTTCTGCTGGTACACGCCATCTGTTGCGATTTGTTTAGATATTTGGCGTAATCAGAGGCGGGTAGTAACGAGTTACATTTACTCCGTTACATTTACTTAAGTAAGTTTTAAATCACTAGACTTTTTACTTTTACTTGAGTAGATTTGTGAAGAAGAAACAGTACTCTTACTCCGCTACATCAGGCTACGATGAGCTCGTTACTTTTCTTTCTACCTCTTTGGTATTCTACGCATCAATTTTAATGTTGTTTTTTTTTTGACATAGAGAGAAACTTCCGCTAAGGCTCTACCACGTGACTGTGTTTCACCGATCAAACGTAGTTGTGCGGTCTCGTCACGTTACAATACTCGATCTCAGCGGTGGGACGTGTTAGTTAGCGACACAAACCGTCGTCAATGCAGACGGTGAAGTTTAATAGTGACATCACTGAGTGATTTTTTTTGGTGAAATAATTTGTTTCTGGGGTCACGGTGGCTTAGTGGTTAGCATGTTTGCCTCACACCTCCAGGGTCGGGGTTCGATTCCCACCTCCGCCTTGTGTGTGTGGAGTTTGCATGCTCTCCCCGTGCCTCGGGGGTTTCCTCCGGGTACTCCGTTTTCCTCCCCCGGTCCAAAGACATGCATGGTAGGTTGATTGGCATCTCTGGGAAATGTTTTCCTCTTCATTACAGAACTGAATCATTCATTCGTTCATTTCAGGTACGTTAAGTTTTATGTAGAAAAAGAACGTTTACGCTTTGTTTCAGCTTCGGTCAAAAAAATCAAACGGTCACCGAGATTCGAACGGAAACAAGGGTTAATGAAGCTGAAGAGCTCCTCGTCTCTCATGCCACACGCTCTCGCTGCGAGAGGCCACTAAATTAAAGCGCTGCTGCTGGTGAGAGACCGCCGGACAGATTAAATGAGCCGGAACGACGGAGGAGTACAAAATGGTCCACGGAGTCAGAGAGTGTGAATCCCATCCCTCCTGATACTGCCATAAAGGAACGGCTCACCCAAAATAACAACGAGAAAATGTACCCCTCGATAATATTTATGTACCTTTATACCGCCGTCACGCTACTGAATTCTCGGTTCTGATTGGTCAGAAAGTGTTGAGTAGTTTTGAGTAGCCAGTAGCACAGCTGAACATCACAGGTTTATTTATCATTCTTTACAGCAGAGTATATCTACGTTAATAACTGAATAATGGATGGAGGGAATGATGGACAAATAAACAGATGAACTGATGTGTAGATGGATGGATTAATTGATATATAGATAAATGGATTAAATGATGGATGGATAGATGGATGGATGGTTAGATGGATGGAAGTACTGATGGATGTTAAGGCTCATGGACAGATCAGTAGATGATTTGATGTGTAGATGGATGGATGGATGGATGGATGGAAGGACTGATGGATGTTAAGGCTGATGGACAGATAAATAGATGAATTGATGTGTTGGATGGATGGATAGATGGATGGATGGATTAATGGTTAGATGGATGGAAGGACTGATGGATGTTAAGGCCCATGGACAGATCAGTAGATGATTTGATGATGGATGGATGGATAGATGGATGGATGGATGGATGGATGGATGGATGGATGGATGGATGGATGGATGGATGGATGGATGGAAGGACTGATGGATGTTAAGGCTCATGGACAGATCAGTAGATGATTTGATGTGTAGATGGATGGGTGGATGCATGGATGGATGGATGGAAGGACTGATGGATGTTAAGGCCCATGGACAGATCAGTAGATGATTTGATGATGGATGGATGGATGGATGGATGGATGGATGGATGGATGGATGGATGGATGGATGGATGGATAGATGGAAGGACTGATGGATGTTAAGGCTGATGGACAGATGAATAGATGAATTGATGTGTTGGATGGATGGATAGATGGATGGATGGACTGATGGATGTTAAGGCTCATGGACAGATCAGTAGATGATTTGATGATGGATGGATGGATGGATGGATGGATGTAAAGATGGATGATGAATGTTTGAATGGATAGATAAACGTACAGTATGGCTTGTTGGATGGATGAATGTATGTATAGACAGACAGATGGACAGACTGATAGGTGGACATATAGACAGATGACTATGTAGACACATACACATATAGGCAAATAAGATGGATGGATGGATGGATGGCTGTTGGAAAAAGCCTTTAACCTTCACATGCTGAGCTCATGTGTGAGAACACAGAGCAAAAATAAACAACACCAGAGAACAGATTAAATGCAGTCTGGAGGAAAAAACAGCACAATAAACTGCAGAGAAAATTAAATTAACCAATGTTCTGTACAAGTTGTTTGGGTCTCGAGTGTCTGTGTGCTCGTGTCATCGCGCTCCTCAACTTGCCCCGCATCACACTCATCTCGCTCGCAGTCGCGCGCAGCGCGCGCGCAGCGCGCGCCGAAAGCGCGCCGCAACGCGCCCCGCAGCGCGCGCAGCGCACGCGCAGCGGACGCGCGCAGCGCAGCGAGCCGCGCGAGCGAGCGAGCGCGCAGCGCGCGCGCAGCGCGCGCCGCAACGGGCCCCGCAGCGCACGCGCAGCGCGCGCCGCAGCGCGCGAGCGCAGCGCGCAGGGCGCGGCAACGCGCGCAACGGCCCCGCAGCGCGCGCGCAGCGCACGCGCAGCGCGCGCGCAGCGCGCGCGCGCAGCGCGCGCCGCAACGGGCCCCGCAGCGCACGCGCAGCGCGCGCCGCAGCGCGCGCGCAGCGCGCGCGCAGCGCGGCAACGCGCCCCGCAGGCGCGCGGCGCAGCGCGCGCGCAGCGCGCGGCGCAGCGCTCGCCGGCAGCGCACGCGCAGCGGGCTGCGCAGCCGCGCCGGCAGCGGCGTCAACGCGCCCCGCAGGGCGGCGCGCGCAGCGCGCGCGAAGGCGCGCGCAAACGCGCCCCGCAGCGCACGCGCAGAGCGGCGCGCAGCGCGCGCCGCAACGGGCCCCGCAGCGCACGGCAGCTCGCCCCGCAGCGCGCGCGCACGCGCCAGCAGCGCTCGCGCAGCGCGCGCGTCATGCGATCGCCGCAGCGCGCTGCGCAGCGACGCGCAGCAACGCTAGCGAGCGCGCGCCGCAAGCCGCTCTAATCTCGCCCCGCAGCGCTCGTCAGATAGCCCGCATCGTCGCGCCTCAACTGGCCCCGCATCGGTCCTCAACCTCGCTTATCTCGCCTCTCATCTTCTATCCTGATCGCGCTGCTCATCTCCTCTGCATATCTCCCGCAACCTCTCTCTCATCTCTCTCCTCATTTCTCTCCTCATCTTTATTTCTTCCCATCTCTCTTCCTTTCTAATTAACAAACATTTTTCCTTTACTCACTGTTTCTTCTCTTATTTCTCTTCTGCTCATTAACACACACACACACACACACACACACACACACACACACACACACACACACACACACACCAGCATCTTGCTTTGTCCTCCTAAAACAGAGCAATTATTTAAACATACTGTGTTTACTTTTTGTGTGTGTGTGTGTGTGTGTGTGTGTGTGTGTGTGTGTGTGTGTGTGTGTGTGTGTGTGTGGTGTTACGACAAATTTGTATGAGATGCAGGTAGTTTGTTAAAGTGAGAAACTTCCTAAGTGCTCTTCTCTAAGTGCATCCCAGTTTAACGTACAGTTATTAGCGTCCGCGTCCCAAATCATTATCCCATTTAGCCATTTAGAGGAGTGATGAGACTTCCTGTGGAGAAAAAGTAAGACATTTTCTAAACATTTGACTTGTTGTGAAAGCGGTACAGTGCGGTCTGGGTGTGTGGTAGCGAACGGGAACTTTAGTCGATTTTACAATTGACTCATTTTGCCGAAAAGAACAAACACGAGACGTTCAGTGATGCGCACTCGCTATAATGTATCGCGACTTAATTATAACCACGTCCTATTTTCCTTTTATTTATTTTGTTCTATCAGGTTTTTTTTTTTCAGTCCGGAATTCAATTTCCCTTCGAGTTCATTCAAAAATGACTGCTGCTTTATACATAAAGAGCTTAATGTTCGTTTTAATAATAGGGCTTTAGAATTACTGGCGCTGTGAAGCCTCCAGGAGGTTCTGAAAGATGGGCATGTGCTTAGATTTGCATTAAACATATTAAATTTGTACATATTAAATGGTACAAATTGAAAACAAGCTACAAGTCGACAGACGATTTAAACTTAACTTTCTGTGAGTTTGTGTCTAATAATAAACGGAATACGGAAAGACGTGAGTTTTAATATAGTTCTATTTTCTGCTAGACGGTTTTTCTTTGTAAAAAGACCATGGTCATGGGGAAAAAAAACATTCTTAAGCTGTGTCCACAGTAACCCACCCCCCCAAAAAAAACCCAACAACAACAACAACAACAACAACAACAACAAAAAAACTGTGTTTTACCAGGATCACTGACCACATTTTAACCAAAGTATTTGTTCAATTTCCATTTATTAATGTGTGTGTGTGTGTGTGTGTGTGTGTGTGTGTGTGTGTGTGTGTGTGTGTGAGAGAGAGAGAGAGAGAGAAGCTAGAGAGAGGAGAGGAGAAGAGAGAGAGAGACGAGAGAGACAGATACGACAGAGAGAAAGACACGAGAGAGAGAGACAGAGAGAGAAGAGAGAGAGACAGAGAGATAACAGAGAGAGAGAGAGGAGACAGACAGAGATAGCAGAGATCGAAAGAGAGGAGAGAGAGAGAGAGATAGAGCGAGAACAGAGAGAGACAGACAGACAGAGAGAGAGAGAGAGAGAGGAGAGAGAGAGAAGCGACAGAGAGACAGAGAGAGAGAGATGAGAGAGAGGAGAGAGAGAGAGAACAGAGAGAGACAACAGAGAGAGAGCCAGAGAGAGAGACAGAGAGACAGAGAAGAGAGAGAGAGAGAGAGAGAGGGGAGAGAGAGAGAGAAAGAGACGAGAGAGAGAGACAGACAGAGAGAGAGAGAGTCAGACAGAGAGAGAGAGAGAGAGAGAGTTACCGAGAAGCGACAATGAGAGCAGAGAGAGAGAGAGAGACAGGAGAGAGAAATATAGAGAGACGTAATGAAGATATATGACAAGAGGAGAGATATATACAGAGAGATACAGGAGAGAAGAGAGAGAGAGAGAGAGAGAGAGAGAGAGAGAGAGAGAGAGAGAGAGAGATTATGACTGGTGGTGTTTATTGTAAGTGTTTGTCACCTTTTTGGACCCCTTTATCATGTGTAATGTTGCTCCCATATTAAACAGTTCAGCACAAGCCCAGACATTTTTAGGGACATGATTGAGGACAATGTCCCGTCCAGAGACAAACTGTTTCCTGTTGAGGTTCTGTTCAAACCGACCATCGAAAATACCCTCTCTAATGAATGTTGTTTTTTTTCATTGGTTGTTGTGTTACCATATACAATAGTGCTATTTTCTGATTGGCTGTTGTGTAGCCTCTTTATTTTGATTGGCTGATAAGTGTCAGGCTCGACTAAGAACTCCAGGGAAGACGCGCTTGATTCCTGCCCGGTTCCATAGAGACAGCGGTGCTGTTTCAGGTGTTTAGTACTCCAGCAAACTCTCACTCTGTTCTAATATTTACTTTTGTGGCTAGACTGCTGGAATGATCACTTGCTTAGAGTCTCCTCTTGTCTGTTCATCATAATCCACAGCTATAGGTCCATATTCTGGACGTTTTTATCAGCATCACTACGTATTGTTAACATTCTGTTGGTTTGTAAAGCACTTTGTGAGTGAATCTAGAAGTGTAATATAGCGTTATAAATAAGTGTAATATAGCGTTATAAATAAGTGTGATATAGCGTTATAAATAAGTGTGATATAGCGTTATAAATAAGTGTAATATAGCGCTATAAATAAGTGTAATATAGCGTTATAAATAAGTGTAATATAGCGTTATAAATAAGTGTAATATAGCGTTATAAATAAGTGTAATATAGCGCTATAAATAAGTGTAATATAGCGTTATAAATAAGTGTAATATAGCGTTATAAATAAGTGTAATATAGCATCATAAATAAGTGTAATATAGCATTATAAATAAGTGTAATATAGCGTTATAAATAAGTGTAATATAGCGTTATAAATAAGTGTAATATAGAGTTATAAATAAGTGTAATATAGCGCTATAAATAAGTGTAATATAGCGTTATAAATAAGTGTAATATAGCGTTATAAATAAGTGTAATATAGCATCATAAATAAGTGTAATATAGCGTTATAAATAAGTGTAATATAGCGTCATAAATAAGTGTAATATAGCGTTATAAATAAGTGTAATATAGCGTCATAAATAAGTGTAATATAGCGTTATAAATAAGTGTAATATAGCGTTATAAATAAGTGTAATATAGCGTTATAAATAAGTGTAATATAGCATCATAAATAAGTGTAATATAGCGTTATAAATAAGTGTAATATAGCGTTATAAATAAGTGTAATATAGCGTTATAAATAAGTGTGATATAGCGTTATAAATAAGTGTAATATAGCGTTATAAATAAGTGTAATATAGCGTTATAAATAAGTGTAATATAGCGTTATAAATAAGTGTAATATAGCATCATAAATAAGTGTAATATAGCGTTATAAATAAGTGTAATATCGCGTTATAAATAAGTGTAATATAGCGTTATAAATAAGTGTAATATAGCGTTATAAATAAGTGTAATATAGAGTTATAAATAAGTGTAATATAGCGTTATAAATAAGTGTAATATAGCGTTATAAATAAGTGTAATATAGCGTTATAAATAAGTGTAATATAGCGTTATAAATAATTGTAATATAGCGTTATAAATAAGTGTAATATACTGTGATTTATAAAGAGCCATTTGTTTGCGATGAATATCAGTCTGGACTCGTAATGAGTTATCACATTTTAGCAAATGGGAACAAAATTGTTCTTGTACTTCGTCTTTTCATTACATTCGCTCGTATTCAGAAGCTGTTCTTACTGAATTCTTCTTCAGATGTATTACTGACTTACAACATAGTCACGAGTCATTAAGCGGATAATGAAAGTGCTGAACAATAACTCGTTTAGAATTATAGCCATTTAATATGTATTAATTAGTTCATATAATAAATGATGATTAGTTGTGATCTAAGTTCAGCAGATCTCAGATCAGAGGTGTTGGAGTCGTTTCAGGTAACATTACATCATTACATTCAGCCCAACCAGTCAGCCAGAAATCAATTTAGTGACCAATAACACCAACATGTCGAGGTCTGAATTCATCACCTTGTCTTAGTCGCTCATGTATCTCATACAGGACATTATAAAGCACTTCAGGTTCGGTCTGTCCGCTTAATTTATTAGAGGAGAAAGTAGAGCAAATGATCCCTGCTAAAGCCGTGATAATGATTTCACTTTATTGCTTTACCTAAACCCTATTATTATGTAGATGGCACAGACACACACATACACACAATCACACATAATCACACACCTTGGTTTTGTTCATTCATCCATTCTGCAGCCCTCAGAGCCTGAATTATAAATAAGAGCCTCTATCTCTCTCTTTCTCTTTCACTCACACACACACACACAAACACACACACACACACACACACACACTAGGTCTGCATAGTCTGGTGTAGGTCTGTGTAGTCTCACATAAGTGTGTGTAGTCTCACATAGGTCTGTGTAGTCTCACATAGGTCTGTGTAGTCTCACATAGGTCTGTGTAGTCTCACATAGGTCTGTGTTGTCTCTAGTAGGTCTGTGTAGTCTCACATAGGTCTGTGTAGTGTCTTGTAGGTCTGTGTAGACTCTTGTAGGTCTGTGTAGTCTCTAGTAGGTCTGTGTAGTCTCACATAGGTCTGTGTAGTCTCACATAGGTCTGTGTTGTCTCTAGTAGGTCTGTGTAGTCTCACATAGGTCTGTGTAGTGTCTTGTAGGTCTGTGTAGACTCTTGTAGGTCTGTGTAGTCTCTAGTAGGTCTGTGTAGACTCACATAGGTCTGTGTAGTCTCACATAGGTCTGTGTAGTCTCACATAGGTCTGTGTTGTCTCTAGTAGGTCTGTGTAGTCTCACATAGGTCTGTGTAGTGTCTTGTAGGTCTGTGTTGTCTCTTGTAGGTCTCTGTAGTCTCTTGTAGGTCTGTGTAGTCTCACATAGGTCTGTGTAGTCTCTTGTAAGTCTGTGTTGTCTCTTGTAGGTCTGTGTAGTCTCTTGTAGCTCTCTGTAGTCTCTTGTAGGTCTGTGTAGTCTCACATAGGTCTGTGTAGTCTCTTGTAGGTCTGTGTATTCTCACATAGCTCTGTGTAGTCTCTTGTAAGTCTGTGTTGTCTCTTGTAGGTCTGTGTAGTCTCACATGTGTCTGTGTAGTCTTATGTATGTCTGTGAAGACCCACATAGGTCTGTGTAGTCTCTTGTAGGTCTGTGTTGTCTCTTGTAGGTCTGTGTAGTCTCTTGTAGGTCTGTGTAGTCTCTTGTAGGTCTGTGTAGTCTCACATAGGTCTGTGTAGTCTCACATAGGTCTGTGTTGTCTCACATAGGTCTGTGTAGTCTCACATAGGTCTGTGTAGTCTCTTGTAGGTCTGTGTAGTCTCACATAGGTCTGTGTAGTCTCACATAGGTCTGTGTTGTCTCTTGTAGGTCTGTGTAGTCTCACATAGCTCTGTGTAGTCTCTTGTAAGTCTGTGTTGTCTATTGTAGGTCTGTGTAGTCTCACATGTGTCTGTGTAGTCTTGTGTATGTCTGTGAAGACCCACATAGGTCTGTGTAGTCTCTTGTAGGTCTGTGTTGTCTCTTGTAGGTCTGTGTAGTCTCTTGTAGGTCTGTGTGGTCTCACATAGGTCTGTGTAGTCTCTTGTAGGTCTGTGTAGTCTCTTGTAGGTCTGTGTAGTCTCACATAGGTCTGTGTTGTCTCTTGTAGGTCTGTGTAGTCTCACATAGGTCTTTGTAGTCTCGCATAGGTCTGTGTTGTCAGTTATAGGTCTATGTAGTGTCTCGTAGGTCTGTATAATCTTGTGTAGTTCAGTACAATCTTGTGTATATCTGTGTAGTCTCACATAGGTCTTTGTAGTCTCACATAGGTCTGTGTAGTCTCACATAGGTCTGTGTAGTCTCACATAGGTCTGTGTAGACTCACATAGGTCTGTGTAGTCTCACATAGGTCTGTGTAGTCTCACATAGGTCTGTGTAGTCTCACATAGGTCTGTGTAGTCTCACATAGGTCTGTGTAGTCTCTTGTAGGTCTGTGTATTCTCACATAGCTCTGTGTAGTCTCTTGTAAGTCTGTGTTGTCTCTTGTAGGTCTGTGTAGTCTCACATGTGTCTGTGTAGTCTTATGTATGTCTGTGAAGACCCACATAGGTCTGTGTAGTCTCTTGTAGGTCTGTGTTGTCTCTTGTAGGTCTGTGTAGTCTCTTGTAGGTCTGTGTAGTCTCTTGTAGGTCTGTGTAGTCTCACATAGGTCTGTGTAGTCTCACATAGGTCTGTGTTGTCTCACATAGGTCTGTGTAGTCTCACATAGGTCTGTGTAGTCTCTTGTAGGTCTGTGTAGTCTCACATAGGTCTGTGTAGTCTCACATAGGTCTGTGTTGTCTCTTGTAGGTCTGTGTAGTCTCACATAGCTCTGTGTAGTCTCTTGTAAGTCTGTGTTGTCTATTGTAGGTCTGTGTAGTCTCACATGTGTCTGTGTAGTCTTGTGTATGTCTGTGAAGACCCACATAGGTCTGTGTAGTCTCTTGTAGGTCTGTGTTGTCTCTTGTAGGTCTGTGTAGTCTCTTGTAGGTCTGTGTGGTCTCACATAGGTCTGTGTAGTCTCTTGTAGGTCTGTGTAGTCTCTTGTAGGTCTGTGTAGTCTCACATAGGTCTGTGTTGTCTCTTGTAGGTCTGTGTAGTCTCACATAGGTCTTTGTAGTCTCGCATAGGTCTGTGTTGTCAGTTATAGGTCTATGTAGTGTCTCGTAGGTCTGTATAATCTTGTGTAGTTCAGTACAATCTTGTGTATATCTGTGTAGTCTCACATAGGTCTTTGTAGTCTCACATAGGTCTGTGTAGTCTCACATAGGTCTGTGTAGTCTCACATAGGTCTGTGTAGACTCACATAGGTCTGTGTAGTCTCACATAGGTCTGTGTAGTCTCACATAGGTCTGTGTAGTCTCACATAGGTCTGTGTAGTCTCACATAGGTCTGTGTAGTCTTGTGTACGTCTGTGTACTATTATGTAGCAAATATCCTGAAGGAACATTGTTCACTGTATACTTTACCAGATGTATATGGTTGAAATGTGAATAAAGACACTTGACTTAACACACTATCATTCACCTTGCCTTTGTTCATTCGTCCATTCAGTGGACTTGAACCTGCATTGTAAATGAGACAGACCCCCCCCCCCCCCACACACACACACACACACCCCACACACCCCCGGCCCACCCCTTTCTCTCTCTCTGGCACACAGTTTTCCACAGAGCATCAGTCCAGATCAGGACCAGCACACTTCTTTCATGCAGCACCATAACCAGGATAACGCCTGAGATGATGTCTTTCTGCCCTGATGTGTGAATGTGTAGAGGTTAAAGAGCAGTCAGAAAGACATAAAACAAGTTTTTACTTATTATTTATTTAATGTAAAATGTTTAGTTATTTACTAGTGAAGGAATGGATAAATAAATGATTGAACGATTGATTAGCGAGTGCTTTATATATGATTTATTTATATATAAATAAAGCACTTCATGATGCTTCCTCAACACACACTAACTGTACACAAAGTACATAAACTACATTGAGCAGCTGCATAATAGCCGACGTTGCATTTTAGCTCGCAGATGCTGCAAGTCCACTATTTCTAACTGCTATTCCTTCTTATACCCTGAGAACATTGTGGCTCACACTGCTAGTGCGATTTGTGTATTGGATTAATGTTATGTGTTTCCAGAAAACCGTTCATGCTCGGTCATGCTGTGCTCTCTCTCTCTCTCTCTCTCTCTCTCTCTCTCTCTCTCTCTCTCTCTCTCTCGCTCTTTCTCTCTGGCTCAATACAAATCTGTCCATCATCGTCCAGGCACCAAAGCCTTTCAGTGGGACCGAGTCCAGCGAGCGCAGCTCTGAACCCCTGCAGAGGAAACGTCCTTTTCCTTCTTCCTTTAATATGAGATGCCATGCTGGACCCACATTGGACTGGATTTTATATTACTGATGTATTTTTTAACCACAAATGCATGAAAATCTTTACACAATCTGCCTTAAAGCATCATTGAAAGATTCATATTTTACATAACTTGGCAACAGAGTCTTGCAAATGTCTTGTGCCTTCGGGTACGTGTCATGCGAAGGGTTTTGCGTCTGTGAAGCCGAACGAGTCTGAAATGAAAGTTAGTTGAACTTTGATGAAAACTTCTGCACAATTCCAAATCCAATTCTCTAGGTGTAATAATAATATTAATTGTTATCATTATCCAAAAAGTCTTATTTATATCAAGCTTAGTGAGGTGTAATAAACTGTACACTATATGCTTGCTCCTGCTTGTTTTTACACAGTTTAAATATCAGCTGTTTTTTTCCCTAAATTTAATCCTCATGCATCTAAACTCTGTGTGCACATAAACTACTGCAGCGTGTGTGTGTGTGTGTGTGTGTGTGTGTGTGTGTGTGTGTGTGTGTGTGTGTGTGTGTGTGTGTGAGAGAGAGAGAGAGAGAGAGAGAGAGAGAGAGAGAGAGAGAGAGAGAGAGAGAGAGAGAGAGAGAGAGAGAGAGAGAGATGCAAGCTGCACACCAACCTTTTTCAGTGCTGACATTATAGGTGATCCAGTATATTTCCCCGTTGCTTCCCCCTTTTACTCACATACTGAAGACGTGGAGAAGTTTGCACAGGCAGCGTGCAGGCGCGCGTCCCCGTGCGCGTGCTCGGTTGATCCTGAGGCGCGCACACACTGGTCCTGATGCTGAGCAGCCTCAGCTTTCAAAGCACGCGTGTCGCCCCTCCCTCTCCCTCCTCTTCCCCATCCCTCTTCCTCCTCTTTTTTCTTTTTTTTTTTTACTTCGCAACTGTCCAATCACATTTCATGAGGCGGGATTTTCCACAAAGAAGGGCGGAACAAATATGTTCCGTGCGTATTGTCACACAGCGCCGCCATCTTGGTAAGGTCGCTAGCAGCTAGCGCTGTGTGCGCAGTGATATGAACTACGTTCTTTGATTACGAGAAAAATTAAGTTTATACTTTTCGAAATAGAATAATACGCACTTAAATTATGTCACAATGCAACCCTTAAATGCAAGCCATAGCCAGTTTTTAACCACCGGTTAGCTAAACCTAGCTAGCTGGCTAAGCTAACTAAACCTAGCTAGCTGGCTAAGCTAACTAAACCTAGCTAGCGGCAGTGTTTGAGTTTTGTAGCTTTAATGAGGGGAAACTAACTGTAGACTAACTGTCTGAGGAGAAGAACAAACCCAAACAGTCAACATGTCGCTCAGAAAAGAAGGTAAGCTGAGGTAACATCGCTAATTCGTTTGATTGTGCTGAAATATGACCGTTGATGCTGCGCGTGCAGTGCCAGGTGTGCTAGGCATAAATAGGTATGTGCGCGTGCAGTGCCAGGCATAACTAGGTATGTGCGCGTGCAGTGCCAGGCATAAACATGTATGTGCAGTGCCAGGTGTACTAGTCATGAATAGGTATGTGCGCGTGCCCTCACTCCATTAATCTAACGCAACACCTGTGTATCAGTCAAACTATAAAACCAATTCCATAAACTCTTTAGATATGGTTTTATTTTAAGGCTTTACAAATAATATGTTTTGAAGCCACAGATCTTTCTATCGCTTCACCGTAATTACCTTTGGTGCTTGGACCCCTAAATATAGTAACATGGATCAAATGGGATGTTGTTTTAATCAGTTCCATCAAAATGGATGAGTAGTTATCATCCAGTGTTACAGGATATTTATTAAAGTCCAGTTTTAACCGTAATCTTTGGGAAGATGTGAATAATTGAGCTCAAGCTATCGAGATGGACACATCCATAATATCACAGTGTAGTTTGGGTTCTAAGCTCTGAAAAGGGGACGGATCTGCATGGACATGTATGTGACTCGTGTCATCATCGTGAATAAAACCACTTGGAGATCATCACACTGTATTTGAACTGCTGCTGAGTCTGTCAGATTTTTACCCTGGGTTTCATCAGTGAACAAAAATAACTGGTGCCTCTTTGCCCACCCCACCCCCCAGGACTTGTACGATACAATAACTAGAACCTGGGCAGGAAACATCACCACTGACCCTTTGCACCCTGGACACAACCTCTCTCTAATCTAAACTACCAGACACGGGAACCGTTTCTTTCCTCAGACAATCACCCTGATTAACAACTCACCATCATTATATTCCCTGCTTCATATCTGTAAGTTCTGCATTATCAGGACTGTCAGTCATTACATCATTTGTGTATGTTACACACACTATTGCTGCTGTATATCGTACAAAAAGCATAAAATTACACATTATTGTTATTTACACTACCGTGCACGTCTCACACTTTAGTGGCGTGACATACAGATAAATACGGTGACCCATACTCAGAATTCGTTCTCTGCATTTAACCCACACACAGCAGTGAACACACACACAAACACCGTAAACACACACCCAGAGCAGTGGGGAGCCATTCATGCTGCGGCGCCCGGGGAGCAGTTGGGGGGTTTGGTGCCTTGCTCAAGGGCACCTCAGTCGTGGTATTGCCGGCCCAAGACTCGAACCCACAACCTTAGGGTTAGGAGTCAAACTCTATAACCATTAGGCCACGACTTACCCCTTTATGTCCACAACTGATCAGTCATTTATTCTGTATTCATATTTAATACTTATAATGTCTGTATTGTCTTGTATAGTATAGTGTTATTTATGTCTGTATTGTCTTGTATAGTACAGTGTTATTTATGTCTGTATTGTCTTGTATAGTACAGTGTTATTTATGTCTGTATTGTCTTGTATAGTACAGTGTTATTTATGTCTGTATTGTCTTGTATAGTACAGTGTTATTTATGTCTGCTGTACTTTTGAGAGTCACAAACAGCTGGAACCAATTTTCTTGTGTGTGTCAACATCAACACACTTGGCCAATAAATTCTGATTCTGGTTCTGATTTGAAGACTTCAGCAGGACATAATTAGTGTTGAGTCAGTATTGTTCCTCAGGAGCTCTTAATTCCACTGGATTATAATCTGTTGTAGAAAGGACATCATTTACATTGACATTATTTCCTGTCTAGTGTCACTAACTGAGGATGAGGTTCACTTCTGAGTCTGGTTCCTCTCAAGGTTTCTTCCTCATATCATCTCAGGGAGTTTTTCCTCATCACCGTCACCTCATTAGGGAGAGATGTTAGAGATAAATAAATACTACTTTAATTTTTAACTTTTACACGTTTACATTTTTATCCTGTTTCTATACTTCTGTAAAGCTGCTTTGAGACGATGTCCGTTGTTAAAAGTGCTATACAAATAAATTGAATTGAATTAAACTAAAGATAAACTCTAAAAGGGAGAATCTGCACCGCAATTCCTATAAATTATTAATATTAAAATACACATCATTTAAGGTGGATATTTCCTTTCAATGTCTGCTGATTTACTGATTTCTCTACTGTGTCAGTATTTCAGGCGAAAGTCCTGCAGAGACTCTACCCTGCTACGCCAAAGGTAGAAAAAGTCCCAGAGACTCCTGTCCATCATCCCCAAGCCACTAAATGCTTGAAAGGTTTTCAACTGAAGCCAAGCAAAGTGTCTGGTAAGGCTACACATTATACTCTTATCCTCCGGTAATTAATATTTTGTGGGTGTTTACTCTTTCTAGCTCACGTTTTGATCTATACAGGTCATGCAGGATTGTCTGCTGTATCAGGCAGGAAGGTGTACACCGTCCTCCCTCCACCTAAAGACTACATTCCTGCCAGTGGAGATGGATTGGGGTCGCTCTCTGATGCACAAGCTGTCAATAATGCAGATGAGATGCCGGGTAAGAGTGTGTGAATGTAGTGCAATCCACACACACACACACACACACACAATCCCTCCAAGCAGAAGAGCCGTCACTGGGATTATACTCTTAACTGCAATAGCATTACACACTAAAATTATTCTTCAGTGGTACTGACAGGAACCGAGGCTATGCCATCTTCATTAAGACTTACAGGCACAGAGGCCACACCTCCTCCTGTTAGACCGACAGCCACAGAGGCCACACCTCCTCCTGTTAGACTGACGGGCACAGAGGCCACACCACCTCCTGTTAGACTGACGGGCACAGAGGCCACACCTCCTCCTGTTAGACTGACTGCCACAGAGGCCACACCTCCTCCTGTTAGACCGACAGCCACAGAGGCCACACCTCCTCCTGTTAGACTGACGGGCACAGAGGCCACACCTCCTCCTGTTAGACTGACAGCCACAGAGGCCACACCTCCTCCTGTTAGACTGACAGGCACAGAGGCCACACCTCCTCCTGTTAGACTGACAGGCACAGAGGCCACACCTCCTCCTGTTAGACTGACAGGCACAGAGGCCACACCTCCTCCTGTTAGACTGACAGGAACAGAGGCACACCTCCTTCTGTTAGACTGACAGGAACAGAGGCCACACCTCCTCCTGTTAGACTGACAGGCACAGAGGCCACACCTCCTCCTGTTAGACTGACAGGCACAGAGGCCACACCTCCTCCTGTTAGACTGACAGGCACAGAGGCCACACCTCCTCCTGTTAGACTGACAGGCACAGAGGCCACACCTCCTCCTGTTGGACTGACAGGCACAGAGGCCACACCTCTTCCTGTTAGACTGACAGGCACAGAGGCCACACCTCCTCCTGTTAGACTGACAGGCACAGAGGCCACACCTCCTCCTGTTAGACTGACAGGCACAGAGGCCACACCTCCTCCTGTTGGACTGACAGGCACAGAGGCCACACCTCCTCCTGTTAGACTGACAGGCACAGAGGCCACACCTCCTGTTAGACTGACAGGCACAGAGGCCACACCTCCTCCTGTTAGACTGACAGGCACAGAGGCCACACCTCCTCCTGTTAGACTGACAGGCACAGAGGCCACACCTCCTCCTGTTAGACTGACAGGCACAGAGGCCACACCTCCTCCTGTTAGACTGACAGGCACAGAGGCCACACCTCTTCCTGTTAGACTGACAGGCACAGAGGCCACACCTCCTCCTGTTAGACTGACAGGCACAGAGGCCACACCTCCTCCTGTTAGACTGACAGGAACAGAGGCCACACCTCCTCCTGTTAGACTGACAGGCACAGAGGCCACACCTCCTGTTAGACTGACAGGCACAGAGGCCACACCTCCTCCTGTTAGACTGACAGCCACAGAGACAGGCACACTCTTATCATCACATAAGGAGATGCTTTTAAGGAGAATTTTAAAAACTCTGCACAATTAACTGCGATGTGGAGTCTGATTTCATCTTATCCCTTTTTAATGGCAGTAAATGAACAAACATTCTTGTTCACCGGAGCAGATGATTGGCCTGTAAACAAACCCTCGTGATGAGCACCACACACACACACATTAGTAGTGTTGATACCGATGTCCGAGTACTGCAGCGCTGTTCAGCCTCGCTAACATGGAACACGACTCTCAATCGCGTCCTTAACCTCACAAATTAATTTATTACATTTTCAGCTTTATTAGCGTTCAAATATTGTCAAGAAACATTAAATACTGAAAATAAACCCCAAGGTTAGGACGACGCCTTGTGAGATATAGCTGCATAAACAGTAGCTGCTATAATCTGTCCACAGAAGAAGACTCGAAAGTCTCAACACTTCATCACGGATATACTTCATAGTGTTTATCGATTTTATTTTAGGTCAGAGGCTAATAGAGTTACGCGAGGTATGAAATCGACCCCAAGCGATAGCACAAAACTTTCTCTGGTTCAGACTCAAAAGCAAACGGTCTAATACGTGTTAAAGCACCCCGAGAGGATTAAGATGTTTTCGATTAACTCCGATGCCACTCGGCTCCATCAGCCTCTGGATTCACAAGGCAATTAATAACTAGATCCTTCTGATTCCTCGCTAAAGAAAGAGAGACACCGTTCTCAGCCGGATGGCCCGCTTTTCCCAGGAACCGATCCTAATTTGTATCCGTATTCAACGTACTTCATCAGACGATATTATAATTAAAATACCGGTGGCTGAGAAGCAATAATCTTCCCACCATCCATTTCTTAAATACCCTAACTAATCGTTTTCCTGTGCTTCAGAAACCTTATCGCACTTATTAGGGGATTTTTCGGTTGTGGCAACCTTAAACAGTTCAGAAATGGTTCGTGCGGTAATCACAGACACGAAAGAGACGCAGTGGGACGCCGAACACGACGGGAAAAAGTCGATTAAAAAGGAGAATTCTGATTTACGTGTAAAAAGAATGGGTCACAGGAGATTTTACTCATTCACAGCAGATGATCACGGCTTCAAAAAGATGATGAGATCTCTAAGATTAACGAGTCGTTATTTAAAGCGGCCGCACGCCGGATTTATCCAATCGGGGTTGTTGATGCGTGAATATGCAAATGAGAAGAAGGTTACAGCAGGGTTTAGGAACGTACAGTGTGACACAAGGGTAGATTCTGAAGAGCCAGGATTCAGTGTTAAAGTAGGGGTCTCTGTTGTTTGAAAGCCAATGTTGACATATAAAATCACCAAAACAAACACGCCCCTAACCCAATCGGGTCCCACCCCTGTATCGATAGCTCCGCCCACACATACGTATGTAACCCAGGCGACTAACGGAAAGAAACGTGTCTTTATCATAGCTGAAGGGAAGAACAATACGATTGTAGATAAACAAACAAGCAAAAAAGACACACAAGCATAATCATGTAAAGGACAAAGGCATATATTAGTTCTGTGTAACAAAGCAAAACCAACGTTACTCACCTATCGAGAAGGAAAAAAGCGCCTCGGCGTCTTAAGTAAAGTCGGCCACATATTCACAGGTCGGAGTTTCCCGAGTCGATAACTCCTGAGCTAAACGCTGTTACTACACAAAACGCGGTTGTAGCTGCCTCTCTACATCACTACGATAGAAAAGAGGTGTTATTTGTGTAGTAACAGCGTTTAGCTCAGGAGTTATTGACTCGGGAAACTCCAACCTGTGAATATGTGGCCGACTTCCTGCTCCTTCAGTTCTCTCCAGCGCTGGAAAGCTGATCCTATATTAACACGTCCTACTTCTTGCCTTAGGATATTTCATGACCGCACCGCTACGACAAGAAAGGTGACCACTGACAATGTTCTCTTTTTTCCAGCTAAGGCAGGACTATATGGTGACGTTTCACTGACGGTAGAAGGACGAGGGGTGTGTAGTGGTTAGTTTTGTTCACTCCAACTTGGTGAACTTGTATAAACCCTTCAGTTGGAAAAATCTATATATACAGTATATTGTTCACTAATGCAGCTCAGTATGATCTCAAGCACTGACCAACACACTCATATGAGGTTTCCCTTTACTGGAACTAAGGGTTGGTGCGTTTCAGTGCTATTATACCCCTTTCCCACCGAGGCAGTTTGAGTCCAGGTTCGTAAGGAGCCTAATTTAGAACCAGTTCTTTCTTTTACGACCGCCAAAGTTCCGGCTCTGAACCAGGAAAAGTGGTTCTTAAGTAGCACCAAAACGTTGCTGGTCTAGACTGTGGGCGGGGCTACTGTTAGATAAGTATACTAATGTTTAATAAACTTTTACTTTACCACGATATGATCAGTTATCAGCACACATGATAGTAGGTAGCTACATGCTAAGGCTAACTTTTTTCTGTGTTAATGATAAAATAACGTTATGTACTTATGTACTTTCTCGATCACAACCTCCGTTTATACAGATTACACGGAGCTGCACGTACACGTTTTATTCGCCGCGTTTGGGTGTTAATGTAGGTTCACAAAGCCATGAGCATTAACAGTAAAGCAACATCCGCCATCGTTGTTGTTGTGTTTGTGTTTGTCGCTGCTGAGCTAACGTTGCTGTGTAACGTGACACGTATACAGTGACGTCACACTCGGCTCTGTGATGCTCTCTAGCCGACCGAAAGGCAAACCGGTTCTTAGAAGGTTCTCCAGTGGTGCAACTTTGCACCAGCACCAGCATGAGCTCTGAACCAGGACTCGGTTCTTTTTGGTGGAAAAGGGGCACTAGTGGTCTCCATTTTCTGTGGATATGTGAACACAACAAATGAATCCAGATCCTTATAACATTGTTTCATTCATATATATATATATATATATATATATATATATATATATATATATATATATATATATATATATATATATATATATATATATATATATATAGCATTGATATATTTAGCATCGATGAGATCTTGGTCCACTTGTCCATCACGACTCTTTCACCGTATTTTAATAGTAACTCTTTTAAGTATCATGTCCAGTTTAGTTGTACAGCTAACAGTCAGGTCTGATTTCAATCCAATACCTCAGGAATAGTTAGACATATTTCATTTTCCTCATCTGCACCAACTTATCATGTATCATCGTGTTTATTACCTACCCTTGATGAGAAGTTCCCTGATTAGTCAGTACTGCAAGAGTGCGTTAGAAATATTTAGTCGCTGCCTACAGAGTCTAGAAAGGTCATAGAGACATTCTCCTTTCTCACAGCAGCTATTTCAGTGACCGTTATCAGGATGTAAAGGTCGTTCATTTCAAGTGTTCTTTTAAAATATTGCTTGCAGCAGCTTTAATGTGACATGAACTTCCTTTACACTGTGGAATAAGGAACTAAATGCCAGTCGCTCATATCGCTTTGAGATGGCAATAGATGAGAATAGATTCTGTTGAACTCGGGTATAGCACAATAACATCACACACACACACACACACACACACACACACACACACACTCCCATTATTCGTATCATTAAGTACTCCTCTCTTCATCTGCCGTGTCTGAACCCTCCCGCTCATTACAATGAGGTTTATGGTGAAAGGTTTTGTGATCAGTGGCTCCGAGCTCGACTCGAAGGGCACTTCAATCACAGCGAGGGTTTAAACCCTCGGACATCTATATAAAGGGAGGGAAACTCTACAGGATGTGCTGTTTTAGAAAAATAATCAACTTCACACGGCCGTTGATGATCTTTCTCTAACAGCTCGTCGACAAAGTGACGAATTTCTTCATTATTCATAACGTAAAATTAAAAATGAATCCAGATGTAATGATAAGCCAGGATGTTTTTTTGTGTGTGTGTTCAGCTAAATCGCACCATGTTTTCCAAACAGCTTTTAGTCTT
This sequence comes from Tachysurus fulvidraco, assembly GCF_022655615.1. NCBI lineage: Eukaryota > Metazoa > Chordata > Actinopteri > Siluriformes > Bagridae > Tachysurus > Tachysurus fulvidraco. The sequence goes on along the minus strand of NC_062529.1, from coordinate 24,186,730 downwards.
TATCTGAAGGGGGAGAAAAAAAATCGGTACGTTTAGAGTCGGCTAAGCGGAGCTTGCTATTTTTTAACGGCCGTCGTCGTTTGCATTAGCGAAGCACGGGGAGTGTTTTTGAGAGCATGGACCTCTTAACACCTGCATTAACGTGTGATGTGTATTAGGACGTCACTGTCGGTATAACGACGACGCCACAAATCATCGTCCGAATCATGCACGCTTTGAACAGTTAGTGCGTCCGACCGTAATCGCAATCGTTTTGTGAGACGTAAATCAGATTAACGTGACTAGGACCGTGTCACAGATCACATACTCTTGTTCTGTTCTTAACATTTTTATATCAGGGTTAACGTGAAGTGACGTGACGTACGGCTAAGTACGGTGACCCTTACTCAGAATCCGTTCTCTGCATTTAACCCATCCAAAGTGCACACACACACACAGCAGTGAACACACACACACACCATGAACACACACCCGGTGCAGTGGGCAGCCATTTATGCTGCGGCCCCCAGGGAGCAGTTGGGGGGGGTTCGGTGCCTTGCTTCCTCAGTCGTGGTATTGCTGGCCCGAGACTCGAACCCACAACCTTAGGGTAGCCAGAGAGAAAACTTACCACGAGGTGTGTTTTGCAATCCAGACTTCTGGATTGTTGATTTTGGAAGCAGCTCATGACAGCAATCAAGATGACAGCGGAAGGTTTTTAAAGAGAAACATGGTTGTGTTTAATGAGGCTGTGCATTAAATCTCAGAACAGGAAGTTTTGGATCTTGGTTGTCGCTTTAGTTCCCCGTGGGCAAATATCTGCTCTCAGCAGACTGTAATAAGATTTAGCAAGCCGTTAAGATTTCCTTTGCAAAAAAAAAAGGGGGGCATGAGTAATTAGACGAAAGAAGGATAATTAGATGTTGATGTATGTATCCTGTGCCCCGAGTACCTTCTCCCTAATGTTATCTGGACGGGAACCTGTGACACCCATCTACTTGTACACATCTGACACACCATTGCTTTGTCCAGTTGATCTTCCAGGATCAGAAGACCGCAGCGACGCCGAAGACGACCGTGCAAGCGAGAGGAGGAAGCGAAGGAGGAAGAAAAAATCAGGTACAATCTCTGATGGGAACCGACCTACCGCCCCTGCTGATGCCGCTGACGACAAAGAAGATGATGCCAAGGAGAGAAATGCAGGGAAAGCAGAGGGCTCGGAAGGTCTCAGCAAAAACAAGAGGAGGAAGATGAAGAGGAAGAGGCACAAAGAGAAGCTGCTCGCGCTCGGCCTCCTGCCCCGATCCATGGCCCTCGAGTTCACTTACAAAAAGGATGAGGAGGATGAAGAAAAGAAGGTGGAAGAGGTCGTGGACTTTCTTCGGTCTACAAGAGATCTCTATTTCTCAGATCGTAAGTTTCTAACGAGTATAAAACTGTTGGGTTCATGCAAAATATGTATCTGTCACACATACTCTGACTTTTTTTAACACTTAAAGTACAAGTCAGAGGGAGCACAAATGAGGAAATCCTCCCTGGTGATGTGAGGATGAAACACCGGGTCTCGTTTATCATTTTTATCGTGTGTGAAAGTTTACATATGCCAAAAGAAAGATAGTGTGTCGATCATCTGTAAAGAGCACAGCTCCTTCCTGGCACAGCTCATTTGCATGTAGTGACGCCCATTAAATTCCATAAAAGGTAAACAGCACAGACGGCTGGAAGAGCGAAGTGAACGATCAGGGGAAAACTAATTATTAATAATAATAATAATAATAATAATAATAATAATAATAAGCAAACGCTGAATCCTTCACCATTTTTATACACCAGCATTTTTGTCATAACTTAAAGATTAGGTTTATTTGTCTTAAAGGTGGGGTGCAGGATGTTCGAAAAATGCCGAGACGGGCCGACAAACAAAACGAACGTCTAGCCAATGAGCAGAAAGGGGCGTGTCTTGTCAATATGCGGCGGAGAGAGTGTTCAGTGCGCATGTGTGACATTAGCAGAAAGCGATTTTAACATTGACATGGGATGCACTTATTTCCAGGGATTTCTGAACAGCGTAACAGATATTGCGTCATCGGGAAGGCGTGGCCTATATGATAATCTAACCCTAACCATAACCATATTTTTTTTGGGTTGTTTATTTGTTTTCCAAAATAAATCTACCTGTATGACTGTTTCGTCCTTCGTAGTACGCCGGGGTTTTTTTTTTTTTTTTTTGAAAGAGGGCGTTTTCCAAGATCTCCGGAAACACGCCCACTTTACGGCGTGGTAACGAATCCCCTGGAATTTAGTGAATGCCACATTGACATGGCGGATAAAAACGAAAAGCGAAAAAAGGCTTACGATAAGGCAAGAAGTAGGACGTGTTAATATAGGATCAGCTTTCCAGCGCTGGAGAGAACTGAACGTCGTCTTCCGCGTGAAACGGAGCTAAACCTTTTACGCTACAACACACAGTACTACAAATAGACATCTGTATTACCATAGTATTACTCATTGTGTTCATTTACTGATAATAATATCCCCTCGGCCAGCCGCCCCAGCAGGTTCCGCCATAATAGTCGCCTGTTTACGTATGTATGTGTGGGGCGGAGCTTTCAGAACAGGAGTGACACCTATTTGGGTTAGGGGCGTGTTTGTTTTGGTGATTTCAAATGTCAACATTGGCTTTCAGAGATCGTGCACCGCACCTTTAAATTCTGAATTTCTGAGTAATGATGACGATCGATGCTCTTAGTTCTGGATAGTGCACTTATTAGCCTGATCTAGTGATCTAGTGGATGTGTTTTTGATCGAGACCCCAAAGCTCTCCTGTACACGGCTCTGGACCAGGGCTTACAATCAATTCTGGAAATATCATAAAAATAAGCAATTTGACCCTGACAGTATATTTCAGATCTTAAAAGTACAGCTATTCATGCAGATTATTTGCTCAGAAGTCGGGCTGTACATTAGTTTGGCTTCTAATGAGTATATTTAAATGCTTTTTTTTTTTCTACAAACGATTTTTCCCTCCGTTTCCAGCTTGATAAATGAGGTCCGTCGTGAGGAAGCAGACTTTAGAAGGAACCGTCGGCTTCTGGGTGGCACCAGATATTGGGATTATAAATCATTTGAGTACACGGGGGTAGAAGATAAAAGACAAACCGTATGATCTTATTGTGAGGTCTGGGATGAGCTCAGCAGCAGCCGGAGGAGGAGGAGGAGATGCTGAAGCTGTTACAGAAATCTCCTCATGAAGAAGCAGGAGAAGTAGCAAAGTTTGAGGTTTAGTTTTATCATTGAATAACAGTCAATATGTATTATCACGGGAGGGAAATACGAGTCCATTGTTACTGTACTCAGGTCCAGAATTCCCAGAGAAAAAACATACTTTTATGCTCCGTTTTGATCCTCTTTTTGATCTTCAAAGATCAAAGAAAGTTTAAAGATTTTTCAAAATAAAATGTTTTTTTTTTTTCATTAAAGTTAACGTTTTTTTGTTTGTTTGTTTTTTAATTAGACACGTTTGGCGTTTAGGCAGTGAAATTAGCTAGCTAGATACATTTTGTAAATTAGCTTGCTAAGTTAGCTAGCTAGTCAATTCTTTACATGATCACAGACGATGAACGCGTCAGATCTTCTCGAATACTTTACAGCGTAGATTCATTTTATAACATTCACGGAAGTCAACAGCTAATTTTATACAAGATTGTAATCACGACTCACTGGGGTTTTACCCGTTTCCTCTTTCTTCTCTCCGTCCGCCCCAGGCTCCCGCAGTGCAGGCGATCCCTCCGTCCTTCTCGGTGCAACGGAGTCACTCTTCGCTCGTCTGTCAGACAATACGTTTCCCCCCTCCGTCCTGTCCGTCCTCGTGAGGCTCAGAGCGCTACTGCGTCAGAGGGAGGTGGAGAAGTTACACACCGTGCTGCAGGAGTTCACACGAACGTCCACGCTGCCTAAAGGTGAGCGAATAAACAAATTATTCCCAAATTTAATTCTATATATAAAACTTAAACAAGTTGAATTTGATGTCAGAGACTCTTTCAGAGAAGGATTAGATCTGCCTTGTGAGAGAAGCTGAATACAAGTCATGACCTCTCAGATCATTAACCAGATCGCATGAACGAAGATCGGTGTATGTTCCGCGCAATCGGACGTGTCATTTGGCGCATTATCCCATACATTATCTTGTCATTACCGTCAGGAAATGCTCACCGCGTCATTTAGGAGTCCCTCATTCACGATCGAAGAAGATTGTTCATAATAATTTGCTTTGTTTGGTTTTTTGGGGTTTTTTTGTTTTTTTTTTTTGAGAAAATGAATGATGACGGATCTCGATGTATTGCCATAGCAGATGATGTTTAAGGTGCAGTCGGGCGTCGATCTCCACTCGCGCGGCACCGATGAAGACGCACGTTTTCCGTGACACTGCTGAGAGTCATCTGCATAAATACACAAGACATACATTTGAAGTAACCTGACAGGCATGTTTCACACCCTTCAGAATCATGTAGTCAGGAAGTCTGCTCGATGCACCTTACTGCTTAAACTGGGAAACGTTTCGAGTAGCATCTAGATTGACAAACGAATATAAGCAATTACACCCCTTTTCCACCAAAAAGAACCAGGTGCTGGTTCAGAGCTAGCACTGGTGCTGGTTCAAAGTTGGTTCCACTGGCGAACCTTATAAGAACCGGTTTGCCTTTCCACCGGTTAGAGAGCATCACAGCGCCGAGTCTGACGTCACTGTATACGTGTCACGTTACACAGCGACGTTAGCGCAGCAGCGACAAACACAAACACAACAACAATGGCGGATGTTGCTTTACTGTTAATGCTCATGGCTTTGTGAACCTACATCGGCATCCAAACGTGACGAATCCGACGTGTACGTGCGGCTCCGTGTAATCTGTATAAACGGAGGTTGTGATCGATAAAGTACATAACGCTATTTTATCATTAACACAGAAAAAAGTTAGCCTTAGCATGTAGCTACCTACTATCATGTGTGCTGATAACTGATCATATTACGGTAAAATAAAAGTGTATTAAACATTAGTATACTTAAGGTACATTATCAAACAGTAGCCCCGCCCACAGCTCCTGACGCAAGCGGTTCTTAAGTCTAGACCAGCAATGTTTTGGTGCTACTTAAGAACCACATTTCCTGGTTCAGAGCCGGTGCTTTGGCGGTCGAAACAGAAAGAACTGGTTCTAAATTAGGCTCCGAACCTGCACTCAAACTGCCTCGGTGGAAAAGGGGCACTTAGTCTACATCTTCTACACAGAACACCATAGTTCCTGGAGTGAGATGCTGAAAACCTCAAGCCTCAAACCACCAAAAACAGACAGCTGTTGGCTTTTGTTGGACACAAAGCGATTCACATATGGACGCTGTCCTCTTGCTGTCCTCCTCTGGTCAGAAGTGGATACTGATGGGCAAGATCAACAGAGAGATTCGTCTTCCTCAGAATAAAGATCCCTGATTAGTGCTAAAAGTCTGTCATTTCGTTCTACAAGACCCAAAGTGTCCCAGCTCTCGTATGCGTTTGACAATTATGTCTAATGTCCTGCTTGTTCTGTGTGGTGATTGCACGGCAGTTCAGGTCCTTCAGATGTTCTTTACAGCTCACTAATGCTTCCCAGCACACTAAGAATCAATGGACTACAGCATCTGTGCCCGAAGCTTAATTTTGGCCCTCGGAGAAAAGACCGATCAGGAGCGACCGAAGTCATAAAGTGTTCGCTTCATCAATTTCAGTGTCCTTACACACCAACATTCGGTAGAATTAACGCTGGATATACTTTATGTAAACTGCAAAGCGGACTCGAACCTTAAGTGATGGCTGAAAGTAATACACTGTTCCTCTTAACCTAATGTAGTTGATTTATTAAGTGATACATTTCTGACATCCAAACTTTGATTGTAATGTTAGCTAATGGTCTAATGGAAGCTTTTAGCTACTAGTCATGCGTTAGATGTGATTTTGTTGGTTTGAAGCCAAACCACCTTCTATTTACCATTCTCTAACCTGAAAAACTGCCACGTTACAATCCTGTGAACATCGTGCCACACTTTTGCATGCACTATGATCTGGTTAATCATAAGTTAAGTCATTTTGCTCCTCTACCTCTCTCTCTTTTCTCTTCAGATGAAACTGAAGCAACCTGCACTCTCTTCCACTACTGGATAACTGAAGTTCTTCCCATGCAAAAGGAAACGAACGCTCAACCGTGACGTGCATGCGTACGCGCTGCGGTTCTGCGGTTCGCTTTCACATCCTGAGCCGGCTCTCTCCTTGAGTATTAAGAACTTTACTGCCATCGCAGTTTAGGCATCTGATGGTTTCATGAAAAGTTGTCCAAACCAGTGGCCTTATTCCCATAAGGGCAGTAGATCTAAAATTGAGGCTGGTGAAATCTCCACATTATATTTACTTTTCAAAGCGATTTATAACCGAATCGAGACGTGACGCAACCGAGGGTTAAGACATCGGTTCCAAAAGTGGCAGCTCGGAGGTGCTGGGATTTAAAATTCCAAATGCCTTCACCATTAAGCCCACTTCCTGAAGCATAGCCAGAGGGTAGGTGAAGTTTTTAAAGACTTTATTACACTGTTGGCAATCACAACCCGTTATCATCGTTATGATAAATCGTCTGTGATTTATATGGGTTCAATAATACAAAAGCCACCAAGCTTTCAAACAGGACCTAATGTCTGAATTTCAGAAAAAGTGCCATGACTACAATAAATGTCCTAAATATCGCTCTACACATTGAAAGACCTATAGTCCAGCGCTAGGGTGCTAGGTTATACTGAATGAGCTTTGGCTTGCCTATAAAGTGGTACAGATGTAGTCCAGAATATATGATTATTAGGCATCATTCTGTTCAATGGACTAGATTCACAAGAACATTTTGACAGATTATGAGGCTAGTTTGGAAGATGTACTTTCCAAAACAGTTGCCTCTTGAAAGTTCTGTACCTTGAATGTCTGTATCTGTGTGTAAAACCACCTCTGTGAGGTTCAGCATGATTTTGAAGAAAGCCCTTGATGAGCAAAACCAAGTGACTCCATGTGTAACTGTTGCTTTACAAACGTACACGCATCGAGCCTCCGTTTTAATTTGTGTCAGTTATGGATTTAATAATAACCTTAAAACCTCTAAAACTTACCGTAAGCACATTGTTTCAAAATGATCTTTAACAATGTATAAAAGTTTGAAGGATTCTTGCCTTTATCTTTTATCTTCTCAATCCGCGAGCTCTCCCGATGTGCTACCTTAACTAGCGAGCTAAAGTTACCTCAGGATGTTCCTTCCTCGCTAGCTAAAGTCGTCACCGGGGAATATCCCTTGATATTATGTTATTTTTTGCCATTTAAAATTGCCACAGGAGGTTATTTCTTGCTAGGAGGTTATTTCTTGCCACAGGATTAAAGTGGGAACAAGCTTCTGTATCAGATTTATAAAAATTTTTAATCAAATAAGGAATGCCTCTTTATTTTATTCGTGCACTCTTTTGTCAAAATAGAAGATTTGCATTACAGTTACAATTTTTCAGCCATTGATAATTCATCACAATTAATTACAGGCATTTAAAATTCTTTTTGTATTTTCAGTATCTGCATTTCTCAGTAACATAACATGTATAGTCAAAACTCAAACTTGGTCCTATCAAAGTTAAAGAAATTCACTGAATATTTATGTGTAAACACTCGGTTAATTGCAGCTGGCCTCATTTTCCTCATAACCTTCATTGTAAGACCTTTTAAAATTTGCACATTCTGTCAATTCACCGTTCGTGCCGATTATAAGCTCTACGATACCGAGCTCATAAACATATTTCTCAATCAAAACGTCCGGTCCATTCATAATGAGTAGCCTCTGGCTTAGCCTCTTAGCAGCTAATTATCTTAGCAGCAAATGTCAACAGGCCTTCGCTACTCCCTGTCCTCACAGCATCGATGGTGACATTTAGTCTCCGACTCAGGCCTGAGCTCTCATTATCTCTATGCTGCTCACACGGTCCAGCAGGAAATGAAGGTCAAAGCAAAGACAACTTTGTCATGCAGGGGAATTATGATAAATGATTTTTCTGATTCAGGAAAAGTTTGTTGTGGCGATTTAAGAACTCCGTGCACTAAACCGTGTGAGAAGTGGAACGACTGGCCAAACATTCTCGTTTATCAAAGAATCTTGCCTCAGGTCAGATGGGAGCCAACCAATTTTTTTTTTTTGGGAGGAAGTTAGTGCATGCCCTTGAAGAATTACCTGAAAAAATAAAACCATGATGTTTCTTTTGGTGCAGTGATGAAGCGAAAATGAATAAGATGAATAAAAAATGTTACTTAGTCGATCCAACATATTTAGCATAATGCAAATCATCTTTTTAGTGATGGTCAATACCTTCGGCTGTTTTTCTCTTCTTAGTCAATAATTATCACTAATTTGATGGACAGGACTTTTTTGTTTTTTTGTCTAAGCGTGCCCAATCCTGCTTTTTGATAAAAGAATAATATAGTAATATTGAATATTGAATAATATTGAACACGTCTGCAGAAAAGTTGACCAATCCCATCTGCTGAACCAAAAGTTTTGAACAATCCCGTCCACGTCCACAGAATATTATGACTAATCCCACCACACCAGCGTCAATGATTAAACACTTCTACAGAAAAGATTAACCAATCCAATTCACTCCTGTACAAACATTAATCTATCCCACTCGTTCCTGCACAAGGATTCAACAATCCCACTAACTCCTAAAGAAAGATTAACCAATCCCCCTCATTCCTGTATACATATGGACCAATCCCCCTTGCTCTTGTAGAAAGATTAACCAATCCCACACACTTCTGTACAATGATTAACCAATCCCACTCACAACTGTACAAACATTAACCAATCCTACACACTCCTGTAGGTTTATCCAATCCCACTCACTCCTTTAGAAAGATTAACCAATCCCTCTCACTCTTGTATAAGTATTAACCAATCTCACTCCTGTATAAGGATTAACCAATTCCACTCACTCCTGTATAAGGATTAACCAATCCCTCTCACTCCTATAGAAAGATTAACAGATTAACCAATCCCACTCACTCCTGTATAAGGATTAACCAATCCCTCTCACTCCTGTATATGGATTAACCAATCCCATTCACTCCTGTAGAAAAATTAACCAATCCCACTCACTCCTGTATATGGATTAACCAATCCCATTCACTCCTGTATAAGGATTAACCAATCCCACTCACTCCTGTATAAGAATTAACCAATCCCACTCACTCCTGTATAAGAATTAACCAATCCCATTCACTCCTGTATAAGGATTAACCAATCCCACTCACTCCTGTATAAGAATTAACCAATCCCACTCACTCCTGTATAAGAATTAACCAATCCCATTCACTCCTGTATAAGGATTAACCAATCCCATTCACTCCTGTATAAGGATTAACCAATCCCATTCACTCCTGTATAAGGATTAACCAATCCCATTCACTCCTGTATAAGGATTAACCAATCCCATTCACTCCTGTATAAGGATTAACCAATCCCATTCACTCCTGTATAAGGATTAACCAATCCCACTCACTCCTGTATAAGAATTAACCAATCCCATTCACTCCTGTATAAGGATTAACCAATCCCATTCACTCCTGTATAAGGATTAACCAATCCCATTCACTCCTTTAGAAAGATTAACCAATCCCATTCACTCCTGTATAAGGATTAACCAATCCCACTCACTCCTTTAGAAAGATTAACCAATCCCACTCACTCCTGTATAAGGATTAACAGATTAACCAATCCTACACACATCTAGTGCGTCCTATGTTAATGAACATGGCCTTCCTTTGTCCTGTCCTGAGGTTCAAACCTGACTGCCCATTCCTCTTTTCCTCTTATTCATTGGACTGCAGATAGAGAAGATTCTTCTACCAAGCTTAAAAAACTGACTTGTCCATGCTTTCCACGCATGAACGAATTATGTGATGATTATCCACCGGAATATCTGAAAGAGCACGACTCTCTGGAGACTACAAGGGCATGTGGCTCTGGAACAGAACAAACAAGAGTAACTAGGTATTTAAAAAGAAAGTGACAGTGTTCTGGAAGATCTCTGTACCTTGTACCCTCATTAAATCCAACTCGCACCATGTGTCTGGTTCATTAAAGCCATCCCTTCTACATCTGCACGAGCGTTTCGGAAGTGAAACACCGGGTGCGCAGAGTGTGGTGTGTAACTACAGTCCTTATTACGAGGATCTGCGTGGGGAGAGACGGGAAAAGTTTGCATTTAGACAAGTAAACAACTGCTGAAAGATTCTTTGAGGTTAGTGATGTACAGATCTGACAGATGTGATGTACAGTAATTAAAAGAGAAATGTCTACAGCTGAATCCATACACCAAGGTAAGAAACAGACGTTGTGACAGACGTTAACAAGGTTCACTGACTTTGTGCTTTTTACCTTGTATATCCAAAGAGATAGATTGAAAACAGTTCTCAACGGCACTTGATAGAAAAGGAGCTGAATGTTCCTGGTTTCCTGGGATGTTATGACGGACACTTATGACACATTTAGCAACAGATAATCTTAGCATTTAGCTTGCCAAATAAAATGAATAGCAGAGTAGATGTAGGGTCTCTCTTCCCTCTATCATGGACACTTACACCACACGCTGCATCCGCAAAGCCGACAGCATTGTGGATGACCCCACACACCCCTCACACACACTCTTCACCCTCCTGCTGTCTGGAAAAAGGTACCGAAGCGTTCGGGCCCTCACGACCAGACTGTGTAACAGTGTCTTCCCACAAGCCATCAGACTTCTCAATAACTGAACTGAACTGAGCACAACATACACACATGCACATCATCTGTATGGACTGTACAGACCCTCACAAAACACTCACACTGACACATCAAACTGTTTACATGCTGCTTACAATCCATCAAACTGTTTACATGCTGTTTTATACACTTTTCTACTGTTTTGCACAAACTGTCCAACATTTCAGCCGTTTTGAAACATACTATACAATATTTCAGTCATTTGCTGTTTTTTGCACAATTCAATATATTATCCCAAGGACCTTCTGCTAAGAAACTGTGTTCATGCTAATGTTACTGCACGAAATATTGTTTGAACGTTCAGTATTCACATACAGTATATACACCGGTCGGTCGGCGCTGTCTCTGTTTACTGTTTATTGTCTTTTGTGTATTGTATTTTTTGTACTTTTTGTATTGTCTCATAACTTTTTGTTTTTACACTGTCTTTTGTCCTGCACTGTCTTATCTGTCTTGTTTGTACCAGGTTGTACAGTTGCACTTTATGTGGCTAAAGCCCTATTCGGACGGGATTAGTTTTACGTGGGGACGTGGAGTAATGCAATTTTACCTCAGGACGTCTGTAATATTAATTGGCCAATTCGCACGGGACAAGACATCTCAGTAAAACTAGCAGAAGTCGGAGGGGTAACTCGCTTTATGCACCACAGTAACCTCCTTGTTGTCATGTGCGTATGACGTTGCTTCCTGTTATCACATGCGCAAACAGACAACTTGGCACCTCCATGCTTGCAAAACGCGCCAAAATCTACTTTTAAACAGGAAATGATGGAATTTTACCGTACATATTTACAGCGGGTCTTTTCGGACGGGATCAGTATTACCTGAGGTAATTTTTCTGGACCTTTTTACAGAAGGTAAAAGTCGCCGTAATCTTTACTGACATTGTCCGTAATGATTACCGAGATGGCACATTCGGACGGGACTAAAATCACAGAGAAGCTCTGGTAATAATTACTTTACCCCCACGTCCTCACGTAAAACTAATCCCGTCCGAATAAGACTACTTACATGTCCTTAGCCCTGTCTTTGTTTTATGTAGCACCCTGATCCTGGAGAAACGTCTCATTTCACTGTGTACTGTAACAGCTATATATGGTTGTAATGACAATAAAAGCTTCTTGACTTGACTTGGTGGGCGTGGTGGACTAGTGGTTTAGGCGTTAGTCGAGATTCACCAATAGGAAGGATGTGAGTTTGAATCCCTTGTCCACTAAGACCGCCACTGCTGTACAGTATAAGGCCCTTAACCCTAAATTGCTCAGCTGTATAAAAACGAGATAAACAGAAAGCTAGTCACTCTGTATAAGGGTATCTGCCATATGCAATACATGTAAACGTACTGTACTGTATAACCTCCATGACTGAGGATCTTGGGGAAAAATGACATGGAAAGGAATGTGATGCAGATGACGCAACCAACCGATGACACAAAAGTAGCCCAATTCCAAATCTTAACAAAACCCTCAGATTATCCAACAATCTGGCAACTAAATCCCCAAATCCTATATAAATCTAATAATTCTCAGAACAAATCCCAAACAAATCTTAATTCAAATTCCAGCAGCTGAGATCTAATTCTCTGTCAATCCTGCAACAATCCTTAAACAATCCTCAAAAACCCTGCACCAATCCTCCAACTCTATCATCTTTATCACTTCACCACTCTCAACAATCGTGGAATATTTTAAATCATAATCCAATTAGTCTATCTGCTTACTGTTGGATTATATCCTGGTTGTACAAAACAACCACAACTGAGAGCATCATCAGAGCCTGTGTAATCATTTGGCTTGGCTCTGATAGCGACCATCCCAAGAGCATACATCATCGGCTTATGGGAAGAGCTTAGAAAGCTGCTGAGTAACAACACCCAGGAGCTGAAGAACTTTACAAATACGGGCTAATAAGAAGGGCCTTAACTGAAGAGCCTTTATGCAATTATTCTCCTCTAAATCAATTCTGAAGCAGCATATATTTAAATGTGTTCATTAGCAGTCTGGTTTAATGATGCTTCGTTGCGGGACTTGATGTCATTTGGGTACGGAAGTGTACCTTTGGTGCAGGATAATAAGATCCCTGGACAGGAAACTGATTGTTAAGTTTATTCCCTTGGCTAGGTGTTCAGTTTAGTGGTGGCGCCAATTTCTATTTTTTTCACTGACCCCAAACAACCCCTGTCGCATTCTGCCACACCTCAGAGTCTTGACCAACAAGTTACAGACCGACATCTATAGACTGCTTTGTATTTGTGTACACCATTCATTCATTTATTCATTCATTTTCTACCGCTTATCCGAACTACTCTGGTCACGGGGAGCCTGTGCCTATCTCAGGTGTCATCGGGCATCGAGGCAGGATACACCCTGGACGGAGTGCCAACCCATCGCAGGGCACACACACACACTCTCATTCACTCACTCACTCACACACTCAGGACAATTTTCCAGAGATGCCAATCAACCTACCATGCATGTCTTTGGACCGGGGGAGGAAACCGGAGTACCCGGAGGAAACCCCCGAGGCACGGGGAGAACATGCAAACTCCACACACACAAGGCGGAGGTGGGAATCGAACCCCCGACCCTGGAGGTGTGAGGCGAACGTGCTAACCACTAAGCCACCGTTCCCCATCATGAACACTTCAAAGGAAAAAACCTAAAGGATAATCCAGGACAGAATTCAACAACTGATTTCCCCTCTTCCCTTGTGTGTGTGTGTGTGTGTGTGTGTGTGTGTGTGTGTGTGTGTGTGTGTGTGTGTGAGTGTGTGGTGAAGTCCGGCTTGTGCAAGCTTTACTGGCAGATTTCAGCTCTCAGCATAACTGATAAGAACATTTTTATTTTCTGCTAAGAACATTCTCAAAATTCCCATCGCTACTGTCTCTTATCGGTCTCTTATAACCCTGACACGAGAATATTAAAACCCAAAGGTAGAACCTCCTAGCTACATGTATTAATATCCAGAGGTCCGGCGTCAGAGCCGGAGGTTTAGTCTGGGCAAAGCAGAGACCAACATCGAGGAAGAGGAATTAATAACAGAGAACAGAGGACCTCAGGCTTTGGTACTGTAGATTAAAACCCTTCGGTGAGGGCTGTGGTCATGTGCATATATTATCCCAATAAGAAAAGGATGAATGAGCAGAATGCCAAGCAGATTTAAGGGGTATATTCAACACTATACCACATTACATCACAGCGTTGTTGAATTCTCCATTCTGATTGGTCAGAAAGTGTTGATTCATTATCTACACCATCTTCGCCTTGTGGAGATTTGGTGGCTTGGTGGGTAGCTCCGGTGCTGGAGGTTCAAGTCCCTTCTCAGCATGTGTGTGTGGAATTGCATGTCCATGTTCTCTCATGCTTTGGTGGTTTACAGTTCAGCGCAAACACGACAAACATTGTGCAGATGTTGTTTATGCTGCTCCATCGTGAGGCCCAACCACAAGCACCGTCTACAACTACATGTTCTCGTCAGAGATGTTGATTTAGATGTTTAGAAGCCTCTCTATTGTCCACCAGACAATATATTTGAGTTATAGGAGACACACTGATACTCTGTCTTAATATGATCAGCGAGTCAGCCATTTTGGGATAGATCTCTCCATCTCTCTCCATCCAAAATCTATCCATCCAGTGCACTGGAGCATTCGCTCCCTGATATAAAAACATCCCACAATGAACTGCAA
>NC_062529.1:24162203-24164703 GCF_022655615.1 Tachysurus fulvidraco | reverse complement strand
TGGGAAAAAAAGGCCAATTTGAGACCCGGTACCAGAAGTACCGGTACTCGGATTGCTTGGAAAAGTAATAGCGACAAACTTCAGACCAGCGTCTAAAACATATCCAAATTTGGTGCATGTGGCTCGAAAGCCCTAGGAGGAGTTACTCTTGATAAATTTTTGTCTAAGCTTAAAAAGGAAAACAGAATGTTGGCTTCTACAAAGACAGCATAATAAAGTTAAAACTTGTTGTGAACAATTTCTTTGCAATCTGCAGATTGATTTTTCAGTTGGAGGGGAAAATCGATTTAAATCGTAAATCGGATTTTTTGAGTAAAAATCTGGGATTGTTATTTTAGGCCATATCGCCCGGCCCTAAGTTCATCTAGAGCAGTGGTCCCCAACCCCCGGGCCGCAGACTGGTACCGGTCCATGGACCAATGGGCCGCCCAAGGAACATTAAATGATTTCCATTTTATTTACTGTGGTGTATTTCTCTCGGGTTTGTGTGACTTTCCATGGACGAGAGGTTAACCGGGAGCTGAGAGACGTCACCTAAAGCCGCACCGATACCGCGCATGAGCAAAATATCATGATATCGGGCCGGGTTTAGGTGACGTCTGGAGCTGAGCGGCTGCGAGCGGCAGTGGCGTTGTAGCTTTGGTGGAGAGAGAAGGTGTGTATCGCTCTTCTCTCTGTTCACCGGTACTTTGTCATGTTTAACAGTGCTTGGTGTACGTGTATATTGTGTTTGCTCAAATTTAACCCACAAATTAGCAAAAATGAGCACGAAACAGACGTCGTTAGAAAGTTAGAAACTCTGCCGGTGTTCTGGATTAAAGTCATGGCGGAATACCCTGAGATTGTCACCACAGCACTTACATCCCTATCGCCATCTCCGACATGCTATCTGTGTGAAGCGGGGTTTTCTGCAGTGATGGCAACCGAAACAAAATAACAGAATAAACTGGACATAAGCGACACACTTCGGGTGTCATTGTCTCCTATTACCCCAGATGGAACCGTCTCGTCGTAAAGAAACAAGCTCAGGGTTCTCATTGATTTAGCGTTGTAGTGAGTTAAAAAGGCATGTTTAAATACAATTAAATAAAAATTATTAATTTTAATTTAATTGTATAGCCGCCATCCCCCACCCCCAGCGGGCCGCGGTAAAATTATCAAACATTGACCGGTCCGCGGAGAAAAAAAGTTTGGGGACCACTGCTCTAGAGAACACAAAATGGACGCAAAATAAAAGTAACCAACACCAGAAGAAAACAGGTTTGTCTTCGTCCTTGACGTCCTGGGACCCCTTTAGTGAATCTGCGTTTTGGTCTGGTGAATTTTCGTTGCTTTTTTTCTCTGAACACTAAGTGCAGTCTTCATATATCAGGGTTGAAAAATTCTATAAACCAAAACTAATCAGTGATCGTTAATCATCTCTGTAGGAATTTGATCAAAAGCCGAATGTAAATCGGTGAACAAATTGTTGTTAAGAAGATATTATATTACCGAAACGTCCTTTTCTCTTTTTTCTTTCGAAATGTACTTGAAAAAAAAAAAAAAACACTGACGGCCTTTTGCATTTTTATGCAAATTCTCTCTGAGTTATTCAAATCCCGCTCAATGTAGTCGGAAACATCTTTTCAAACAGCCTTATTATGATTCCTGAAACAAACAGAATTCTGGATGATTGTGACAACACGACGACGTAATCCGACGGGATACGTTTCCGAGCAGCCGCTCTTGTTTCACGCGCGTGAGAACTAGACAGCTCATCTTCCTGGTTTTACACCAATTTCAGGCTAATGCTAGCTATTCGTTCACAATAAATAAATAACAGCCTGATGATAGCTTGCTTGTTATTAAACATGGCTAATTGTTAACGGCTAAGCTAATTGTTAGTCAGCAAGCTTGGGTATTAGCACACGCGATATAATATAAGTGTTAGCTTGCTTGCTAACAAAGCTAGCCAGAGTCTAGTGGGAGCCAAAGTCTGGTGAAGGTAAGAATACAGTATTATGAATAAAATGCAGACGATGTGAAATTGTAAAGTAAAAAAATTTTAAATTGTTGTTTAATATTTAATATTGTAGATTATCTCTGAATAAAGTTCTCACTGTTCTCACTAGCAGCTATAAACACTCGTTCCCTCACCAGTCTCTTCTTTCTCATAGAAGTGTATGTATATATAATTATGTGACAACCCCTACATGTAAGTTGTTACCATGGTAACGATAATCTATTAGAACGAGTGCATTAATATTAAACTGTACTTTGGAGCTGTGATGCTGTCAGAGCTGCTGGTATAAGGTATGAATCCACACCTTCTGACCAATCAGAATCCAGAATTAAACAGAGCTGCTGCTATAGGATATGAATCCACATCTTCTGACCAATCAGAATCCAGAATTAAACAGAGCTGCTGCTATAGGATATGAATCCACACCTTCTGACCAATCAGAATCCAGAATTAAACAGAGCTGCTGCTATAGGATATGAATCCACACCTTCTGACCAA
>NC_062529.1:24139703-24147203 GCF_022655615.1 Tachysurus fulvidraco | reverse complement strand
GGTGTATCCTGCCTCGATGCCCGATGACGCCTGAGATAGGCACAGGCTCCCCGTGACCCGAGTAGTTCGGATAAGCGGTAGAACATGAGCGAATGAATCAATGTTTTGATCTCATGGTCTTGAAGCGTGAATTAATAGATTCTTATGAAAACAAAACCGCATGCAATTGTTTTGCAGAAAACCGTCCACGTCCCACACCAGCCTAGTGAACGGTACATCCCAGATTACTTTAACACCGATCACAAGTCTGGTGAACAAAGTAAGAACAGATCTGTGTTTTTAACGGTTTACGTAACAGAACGTGTCCCACGTCTGCATAAGTATAACGTCCCGTGGATATTTCAGAACAATCCAACAAGCGAGAGGACGAATGTGGACCAGCAGGACAACTGGATCCATTCATATAAAGGTACGCGAACGAAACGTAATCCGGTCGATTCGCCGAATTTCAACATTTTAAAATTTCACTCTGTCTGTCTGTCTGTGTGTCTGTGTGTTTGTTTAATAGATAAAAAGGAGGACAATCCGTTTTCACACTCGTCTCCTGTTATAGACCTTTCTCCAAACAAACCGAGCAAGATGAAGTGAGAATGAACTCCTTTTGTTTTTCTCTTCCTGTCTCGTTTCTCACTCCTACTTCGTCCTCATCTTGAGCATCAGTCACCAAAACAACCGAGACCGAATCTCGGCTTCCGTACGTTCTGTAGTTTATCATGACTCACGGTGAAGGTCAGCGAGCGGTCGGTTTCCTTTTAAAGTCAGAACATTTTGACGGTTCGACTTTGACGGAACGTCTCGGGATGAGCTCAAGGGGTCGGTGTGGAGGATGTTTAAAGTGTTATGACAGCTAGAATTTACTGTTTACTTACAAATATCGCTAGAAATATCTTGTGCTTGTTTCTGGCCAGTGGGTGGAGGCTCATTTTTTGCAGCATGTAGAAGTAAAGTTCTCAGTTCTTGGTCTGTATTACATGTAATGGAAGGATAAAATCAGAGCCTTTCATCTTTGAGAGATTTTAGTGCAGCTTTGAAAAGCCCCATCACTGTTAAACCTAAAACTAACAGTTTCTATAAGCGTTTATACAGACGACCGATAAATAACGCATATGATTTCCCATTATGGTTCTCACACTGCTCCTACTGCCCCCGGGGGGGGTAACACTGAATCCTGGCTCTTCAGAATCTGCCCTTGTGTCACACTGTACGTTCCTAAACCCTGCTGTAACCTTCTTCTCATTTGCATATTCACGCATCGACGACCCTGATTGGATAAATCCGGCGTGCGGCCGCTTTAAATAACGTCTCGTCTCACGCTTTCACGTCGGTGAGGAAAAAAGTTGGTCTCTGTGCTTCTGCACCCGAGCAGGTTCTGTTATCTTTCACAGCTTTCTCATCTTTTTGTCCTGTTTAACTTTGTCCTGTAGTCCACCAGACGTCCCTTCGTCCGTATCCGACTTCCTCTAATGTTTCGGCGTGACGTATTTCCCCCTCTCTACACCGCGCACTTCCGTGACGTTCGGCGTTTTGTCTCCTGACTCTATCTACAGAGTCATTTCTGTTAAGTGTCTCTACGTCCCGGTTTTCACCTGATACGAGGCACAGAGGCGCTGTTCGGGTTACGATTGGGTTTCTGTTGCTAAGCGACCAGCCCTAACATTCTAACTCAGTCTCACGACAATGTATTCTATTTGATTCGTGTTCGTGGACACGAATTTCCCAGAGTGTCTCTCAGCACTTTCCATCTGATGTATTTCAGTAGGAAGCATCTTTCGTGCCTGCAGCACGTTTTTCCTTCTGCCACTCGGAAGCATTGTTTTTGCTTTTGCTTTTAGAATTCGCGAAACTCCGAAAGCCTACAGAAATCACCCAATCGCAAAGGGGACTGGCCCGGTCTCCATAGCAACGGATGCTGAGGCTCACGGGCGATCGGGTGATTTCTGCAATTCTAAGTGTTCAGATTTGATCATTACATTCAAGTAACATTACCTGGGAAGTGGTTTGAACGCAATGAAGGAGAATTCGCTCATACCTACAGTATGTCACGAACTGCCCTGAGACTGGGTTGAACAGCATGTGGTTCCACACTGCACACGTTCAACACCGCCGTGAGGCGTTAACACCGTAAAAGCCGAGCCGACTCTGATTAATAACCCCGGGGGAAAAGACCTGCTTCATGACCTCACTACTACATTACACTTCTGAACCCTTCCTCTACCCCGAGGGGTAAATGTGAGGTTTACAGAGACCCATTTAAAGTGTATTATAAAGTGATAGAAACAGAAACATCTGCCAGATGAACCAGTCTGGGACAAGTGAAAGATAAACCTTCATCCCTTTTGTCTTTCTCCAGGCCTCAGGAGGACTTCAGTAAGCTGCTCAGACGTCACGGTGGATCCAAACGCAACTCTCTACTGCGCTGGTGTCAGAACCGAACCAGCGGTTATAAGGTATGGGTTAAACTCGGGTTAAACCTCGTTACTGCAGTTGTGAGTGAATGAGTGAAATGTACAAAGGTTCGATTAAACCACAGCCGGTCATAAACATGTATGCGTTTATTGTTATATTTAATACATACGGTATCTCACGGAAGTAATGACACCCCTCACATTCTTTATCACATTCAAATATGGGATGTGGCAGCTCAGTGGTTAAGGTGTCGGGC
This sequence comes from Tachysurus fulvidraco, assembly GCF_022655615.1. Taxonomy (NCBI): domain Eukaryota; kingdom Metazoa; phylum Chordata; class Actinopteri; order Siluriformes; family Bagridae; genus Tachysurus; species Tachysurus fulvidraco. Next base: position 24,144,541 of record NC_062529.1, on the reverse strand, counting down.
TACTGATCGGAAGGTCATGGGTTTGAACCCCAGGTCCACCAAGCTGCCACTGCTGGGCCCCTGAGCAAGGCCCTTAACCTTCAGTTGCTCAGTTGTAAGTCACGCTGGATAAGGGTGTCTGCTAAATGCCATAAATGTAAATATTTTATTAGGGGGGACACGGTGGCTTAGTGGTTAGCATGTTCGCCTCACACCTCCAGGGTTGGGGGTTCGATTCCCGCCTCCGCCTTGTGTGTGTGGAGTTTGCATGTTCTCCCTGTGCCTCGGGGGTTTCCTCCGGGTACTCCGGGTTCCTCCCCCGGTCCAAAGACATGCATGGTAGGTTGATTGGCATCTCTGGGAAATTATCTGTAGTGTGAGTGTGTGAGTAAATGAGAGTGTGTGTGTGCCCTGTGATAGGTTGGCACTCCGTCCGGGGTGTATCCTGCCTCGATGCCCGATGACGCCTGAGATAGGCACAGGCAAAAGCGAAAAGCCCTTACCCCTAAGTGAAAAGGCCCAAAGTGTCAATATTTTATGTGGCCACCATTAATTTACAGCACCACCTTAAAAATCTCTGGCATGGAGTTCACCAGAGCTTTACAGGTTGCCGCTGGAGTCTTCTTCCACTGGTGGATGTTACAGACCTTGTGCTACACCTCCTTCTGTTTGAGGATGCTCCACAGATGCTCACTAGAGTTTAGGTCTGGAGACATGCTTGGCCAGTCCATCGCCCTCGGTCATTTACCCTCGGCTCCGTTAGCAAGGCAGTGGTCATATTGGAGGTGTGTTTGGGGTTGTTATCATGCTGGAATTCTGCCCTGAGGCCCAGTCTCTGAAGGGGTGGGGATCATGCTTTGCTTCAATATGTCACAGTTCACGTTGGCATTCATGGTTCCCTCAGTGAACTGTAGCCCACCCCCCACCCACCCCCGTGCTGGCAGCACTCATGCAGCCCCACACCACGACACTCCCACCGCTATGCTCGACTGTATGCAAGACACACTTGTCCTCGCCTGGTTGCCGCCACCGCACACGCTTGAATAAAGTTTATCTTGGTCTCATCAGTCCACAGGGAAATAAAAGCAAAACAACACACCTGTGTGACTCCACGTAAAGACATTAAAATACCCATGTCCCTGTCTCTTGTCCCCTAGAACATCGAGATCACCAACTTCAGCAGTAGCTGGATGGACGGCTTAGCTTTCTGCGCTGTGTACCACAGTTACCTCCCTTCACACATCCCCTATGACACACTGCGACCGGACAATAAGGTAACACACACTCGTATACTCTCCACTCTACACCACACTGACACCACATACAGACATAGCTTCAGCTTTTACCGTTAGGGGTCTCCACAGCGAATCATCAGTTTCCATCTAACTCTGTCCTCATCATCCTCTACTCTCACACCAATTACCTTCATGTCCTCATTTAACACACACATACATCTCCTCTTTGTCCTTCCTCTTGACCTCTTACCTGCAGCTCCATCTCCAACATCCTTCCACCTATATAATCATCTCCCTCCTCTGTACATGTCCAAACCATCTCAATCTAGCCTCTCTTTCCTCGTCCCCAAAACAGCCAACCTGAGCCGTCCCTCTGATGTCCTCGTTTTTAATCCTATCCAACCTAAAGAGAACCTCAACATCCTCATCTCTGCTACCTCCATCTCTGCCTCATGTCTTTTCCTCACTGCTGCAGTCTCTAACTCATCTCACTACCGTCTTCTACACCTTTCCTTTGAACATACAGAACTATATCTGATCTCCAATATTTGACAATTTTCACATTTTAGTTGACATCGTAGTTAGAATTCTGGATTCTGATTGGACAGAACGGCTCTATAAAATAGTTTCTATAGTAACAACCAATTCCCACGGACTGGATTAGTGGACACGGTGACATTTTCTTTAAGGAGACATGTTTTTTTTTTAATGTCTGGAAGGAGTCTGGCGGGAAATCTTTAGTTTTTTTTAGACAGAAAAGGTTTGCTACTAGTGAGAGAACAATAGATGTTGATGATGATGATGATGATGATGTCGTCCTCAGAAAGAAAACCTCTTGCTGGCCTTTCAGACTGGAGAGAGTGTGGGAATCACTGCATCACTGGTGAGTCACGATACTCCATGAAACCTTTTTTATCGTCCCGGTGTTTTTATAAACCATAATTACTGCCTCGGAAATCTTACTCGATTATTTAAGGCCACGTTCACACCGCAAGTCTTAACGCTCAATTCGGATCTTTTGCTCAGATCTGATTTTTTTTTGTTTGGCTGTTCACATTACCTTTTAAAATGTGGCCTATATCAGATACCAGTGTGAACCGTCTGCTGTTTCGACGCACGCGCAAACGAACGATAACGATGACGTCACACGCAGCACGCCGTCGCGCTAACGTTGGCGAGGTTGTGGAGGAAGACACTGCGTCTCTGTGCTGCCATTACACACACATTTAGAAAGAAAAGCGAAAATGCTTACTTCCTGTGCAGTGTGAACGTGGCCTAATTCTGTGCAACGTGAGAATGTTGCTTGTTGAAAGGAAAATTTATTTGTAGATGTTCTGCCTCGTACAGTATTTCCATCTGGTCATGAGTTCATTGTCACGCAGATGATAAATGTAAACCCTGCTCTCCGAATGCCGAGAGCGTAACCACGCCTTGTGTTTTCTTTAAGACCGCAGACGAGATGCTGAAGTCCGAAGGCCCCGACTGGCAAAGGGTTCTGGGATACGTGGAGAGCATATACTCCCATTTTGAGATGTGACCTCTGGAACATTTCCTTATCCTCCTTTTTACTTCTGGAGACATTCGAATCTGTCGCAAACGTCTTCTCACAGCGAGGGCTTCACTTTTGAGCTCCACCATGCGTCATCGTCTGGAGTGACAGCATCGAGATATTTGTCTTGAGAAATGCAAAAGTAACTGACGTGGAGGTCATTTCAAAGATTAGTTCCAAAGGTCAGGACTCGAGCAGACGGGAAGTACGAAAGTAGAAAACTGAAAGACTTCACAGAGAAATAATGAAAAGCAGGTAAACAGGAAGTAGAAATGAGTAGGAAATGAGCTGGTGTTGTGGCCATGGCAACCATCAAAGGGCGTGACATGGAATTACCACAAATTTTGTTTTTTACAAATAATGCAGTTCGTTGTTATAAGGTGACGACAATAAAGTCGGTTACCATTAGTGAAAATAATAAATCTGCGTATCTGATGATTAGCACCATCGCCACCATCACCACGATTGTCATCGTCATTCATTTGGCTGATTCAATGTGACATAAACCCCACGCTTCTGACTCCGAGGCACCTGCGACTTCGCAAAATCAGTCACTTCTGACTCTAGTTTCCTGTATAAAAGCTGGCGTTTGGAAGTCATGAGGTTTTATAAGTCGCTCTCCTCTTTTCTGGTGTTTTTAGAGATATAAGAATTGATAAGAATCTTCAAGTATCAACAAGTCAAGGATTTCTGGATTTCAGTCATGACTCAGTGGTGTTATGTACACACTCTTCTCCTCGCCCAAGAGTGAGAGCGCTGCCGTCGGACTCGTTTCACTGGAAAAAAAAAACTCAACAAACAAATTAGGGTTTTTTTAGGTTTTTTTTTTTCTTTTCAATTATAAGGATCTCCTAATTTTACTTCATGTCTGGCTTTTGTAGCATGCGTGTTTTGTTGTACGTCGTGTGGCTTTCCACAGAAACGGCCAGAACGTGTTGTGTTTGGCGTTTCTTAATTTTGTCATCTTCAAAAAAAATAAAATAAAATCAACAGCGTTATTGCTGACAGTGTGACAGCGTATTAACATACCATCATGTGACTGGTAAAGTGCCTTTAATGTGATATATATATAAACTTATGTCTTGTGCCAAAGTCAATAACATTATTAATAAAGAAATATTTTCTTTATCATGTCTCAGGCTGTTGTTCCTGTTCATTTGATCATGTTTTGCTTTGTGTTGAAATATAACTGAATATACAATGCATGAGCTTTATAAAACAGCATCAACTCCACCACATCATTTCCACACGATTTTTTTAACTCGGTTGAAGATTTTTGGGTTTGATGTGTCGTTTTCGGACGAGTCGACTCCTTGATTCGGCTCGCATATATTAGCGTCTATTTTATTTTGAATTTCACTTAAATGCTTTGTAAATATAAACAATAATTAAGTCCTATGATTCTATAATAATTAAACGTTATAATGCTTCGAAATGATTCAATGAAACCCTTAACATGAGTTAATGTGAATCATGAGTCGACTCTTAATACTTTTAATGACTCTTAATGAGTTTGAATCTTAATACTGCTAAATTACACAAGACAATGAGTGTCCGTCTGTTTGTTTGTTTGGTTGTTTGTTTGTTTTTTATTTTAAAAGGAAGGAGAAAGGATTAATAAACTAAATGTTTCGTTACATCGTTGAGTCTGGTGAGCCGAGTCACATTATGACTCGAAGAACCGAGTCCAACCTTTCACTGCTATTAGAAAATCTACTCAAGGGTAAAAAATTAACATAAGAATGTTTAAAAACAGCAGTAAAAAAAAAAAAAAAAAAAAAGACATGTCTTCTCTTGCAGGGTCCGTTTAAATGGTAGTTCCGGGTTTACAGGACACGCGCTGATCACGTGTCAAAAGAGTGACGCTACTGTATGGATTCAGTGTATATGGATTTCCTTCAATCTGTAACTCAATGACTAAATTTATATAAATTCATTTATAGTGCATGAATTTTATTATACATTATAATTATTTATAACTAAATTTATTTTTATTTTATATTATTTTATTATTCATTATAATTATAATTATTCGTTATAATTAATTATACATATTTTATTTATTTATTTATTTA
>NC_062529.1:24094703-24134703 GCF_022655615.1 Tachysurus fulvidraco | reverse complement strand
CGCAGGGTGGAAAAGTTTCTGAACTCCAAGATCGAGTTTCAGGAGCTGGACCTGCTGGACAAACCAGGCTTGGAGAAAATCTTCAAACAGGTACACACACACACACACACACACACACACACACACACACACGATGATCTAAACCGAGAGAAAGACCTCAGTTACATTTATGCAGCAGTTTGGAGGTTTGTCCTTATTCTACACTTCACTCTGTGTAATTAAGATCATCGTAACGTTTAATGCGCTAAACACATGCCAGCTTCATCACGTGTGTGTGTGAGAGTGTGTGTGTGAGTGTGCGTGTGTGTGTGTGTATATGTATGTGTACAGTATGTGTGTGTGTGTGTGTGTATGTGTGTGTATGTGTGTGTGTATGTGTATATGTGTGTGTGTGTGTGTGTGTGTGTGTGTGTGTGTGTGTGTGTGTGTATAGGTATGTGTACAGAATGTGTGTGTGTATGTGTGTGTATGTGTGTGTGTGCGTACATGTGTGTCTGTGTGTGTATAGTTGTATGTGTGTGTGTGTGTGTATAGTTGTGTATGTGTGCGTGTGTGTGTGTATGTGTGTGTGTGTCTGTGTGTGTGTATAGTTGTGTATGTGTGCGTCTGTGTGTGTGTGTGTGTGTGTGTGTGTGTGTGTGTGTGTGTGTGTGTGTGTGTGTGTGTGTGTGTGTGTGGATGCTGTTTCACTTTCCTTTATGGAAGCAGCTGTTGTGTGAAACTGCTTCTGAACAATCGTTTTTTTTTTTCACTTTTCCTGTCTTTCTGTTTAGCTAAAATCAAATAACACACAGTTATAAGCAGCACAAGGGTCAGTGTCACATAAAGAACTGATCTGTGTCTGTCTGTCTGTCTCACTGTCAGTCTGTCTGGACATGTCTTATTCCTGTCTGTCTCTCTGTCAGTCTGTCTGGACATGTCTTATTCCTGTCTGTCTCTCTGTCAGTCTGTCTGGACATGTCTTATTCCTGTCTGTCTCTCTGTCAGTCTGTCTGGACATGTCTTATTCCTGTCTGTCTCTCTGTCAGTCTGTCTGGACATGTCTTATTCCTGTCTGTCTCTCTGTCAGTCTGTCTGGACATGTCTTACTCCTGTCTGTCTCTCTGTCAGTCTGTCTGGACATGTCTTATTCCTGTCTGTCTCTCTGTCAGTCTGTCTGGACATGTCTTATTCCTGTCTGTCTCTCTGTCAGTCTGTCTGGACATGTCTTATTCCTGTCTGTCTCTCTGTCAGTCTGTCTGGACATGTCTTATTCCTGTCTGTCTCTCTGTCAGTCTGTCTGGACATGTCTTATTCCTGTCTGTCTCTCTGTCAGTCTGTCTGGACATGTCTTATTCCTGTCTGTCTCTCTGTCAGTCTGTCTGGACATGTCTTATTCCTGTCTGTCTCTCTGTCAGTCTGTCTGGACATGTCTTATTCCTGTCTGTCTCTCTGTCAGTCTGTCTGGACATGTCTTATTCCTGTCTGTCTCTCTGTCAGTCTGTCTGGACATGTCTTATTCCTGTCTGTCTCTCTGTCAGTCTGTCTGGACATGTCTTATTCCTGTCTGTCTCTCTGTCAGTCTGTCTGGACATGTCTTATTCCTGTCTGTTTAAACATTTTCTGGTCAGTCTGCCTGCCTGTCTGTCTGTCTGTTTGTCTGCCTGTCTGTCTAATGGAGACCAGGAACGATGTACAGACAGATACTGTAGGAACAATGGACAGACAAACTGACAGACAGACAAGCAGAGAAACGGGCTGAGAAAGTGGCAAATGGACAAGAACATGTACAGACAGACAGACAGACAGACAGACAGACAGACAGACAGACAGACAGACAGACAGACAGGGAAATGCATGAGTGTAAACAGGAAGACGGGTAAAGAGGAATTGTACAAAATGGACAAAGAGAAATAGAGAGAGAGATGGCGAGAGATTGGGAGAGCAAGCAGCATACAGGCAGACAGACAGGTACAGGAAAGACAGACAGACAGACAGACAGACAGGAAAATGAGCAGAGAGCAGGAAGGTTAACCTTCCTCCGTCTTTCCATCAGCCTGCCTGTACGTCTCTCTGCACATTTCCCTTCATCTGTTTTCCAGTCTTTCTGCCCGTCTCCGGGACATTCCTCCATCACGTGTCCCTTCATGTATAAAAACGGCTTTACTTGCCGTATATAATTCTTCTTACTTTCTGAATATGTAAATGAACATTTTTGGATCTTCTCCTTTCACATGGCCGAGCAGATCGTAAAACGGTCACGTGAAGCATACAGACTTTAAACCTTAACTCTTTTAACCAGCTACACTTTATAGACACTATATACACATACCGTATAGCTGTTGACATAAAGCGACATGACATGACTTTAGACTGTATTACCTCACAGCTTGCACTTTGTTCAGTGCATTTATTTTTACTGGTCAGGTTTATAGAGGCTTATTGTGTCGATTCAGCAAAAAAAAAATGACTCGGGATGACAAACGATTCACCAAAATGTGGAAGAGAGAAAAAAGCAGCCAAAGGAATACAGCTGGTGTCTAATCTAAAAAAAAGAAAAAAAAGAAAAGAAAAGAAAGAAAGCAGACAACAAAGCAGCTGAGATATTTTCAGGAGGTTGTTGACCTTAAAATATTTTTAACCAGGCATCCAGCTGTTAGAAATAATTTAATTCAAAATGCTGAGGCTTTCTCTGAAATCATGTTAGATCAGATTTATTAGTATTTCCATATATAGATTCAAAGACACACCCACATTTCCATTTATGGAGTTAAAAGGCTCTACAATCTGCATATAGACCTTTATATGAAATATTGGTTTTATTTCTTTGGGTTTTTTTATCCATTATTCCTCCGATCGTCTTAAGACAGAGTTAACGAAATGTTTTATTTATGAAACGTTTTATTAATCCAGAATCCCTCAGGTTTAAAGCAGCCATTTGAACACAACGCATAACTCTACTCTAAATCCAGCCTTTTGAGGATTTCACGCAGTCTCCGATCTAATGTGTCTAATCTGGTTACGTTTGGAGATCCAGAACTAATCGTCTTATTTCGAACAGAATGCGATCTCGCTCCTGAGTGCGCGACGACCCAGAATTTTGAGATCGAAGTCGAGTCCCGATTACGACGTTAAAGGCAGGGTCTCCGATTTTTGAGAAATGCTTCAGAAAACTGAGTCGGGACGAACAATAAACAAAAATCAAAACAAACGTGTAGCCATTGAGCAGAAAGGGGCGGGGCTTGTAAATATGGGCAGAGAGAGTGTTCAGTGCGCATGTGTGACATTAGCAGGAAGCGGTTTTAACATCGACATGGAGGATAAAAACAAAGAAAGAAAGAGAAGAAAGACTTACGTTAAGGCAAGAAGTAGGACGTGTTAATATAGGATCAGCTTTCCAGCGCTGGAGAGAACTGAAGGAGCAGGAAGTTGGCCACATATTCACAGGTTGGAGTTTCCCGAGTCAATAACTCCTGAGCTAAACGCTGTTACTACACAAATAACACCTCTTTTCTATCGTAGTAATGTAGAGAGGCAGCTACAACCGCGTTTTGTGTAGTAACAGCGTTTAGCTCAGGAGTTACTGACTCGGGGAAACTCCGACCTGTGAATATGTGGCCGACTTTACTTAAGACGCCGAGGCGCTTTTTTCCTTCTCGATAGGTGAGTAACGTTGGTTTTGCTTTGTTACACAGAACTAATATATGCCTTTGTCCTTTACATGATTATGCTTGTGTGCCAAATGTCAACATTAGCTTTCAAACATCGGAGACCCTGCCTTTAAGTTTAAAGTTTCAAATCTGATCACCGTCATGACCGTATTGTCTGTCTCTGATCTCCAGCACTCGTTCTACGCCGTAATGCACTTTGCCGGACTGAAAGCTGTGGGAGAATCGGTGGAACAACCGCTACGCTACTACAGGGTGAATCTCACCGGTACCATCAACCTGCTGGAGGTGAGCTTCATTCCGCTCATGTTTATCTTTATCATATAAACTAATTGTATACATTTTGGCAACCACCATCTCATACCAGAGCTTCAGGCATTCTGGAAAGTGCTACCTGTAGAAGTCACCAGAAACAGTATGAACACAGTATGTGTGTGTTCTAGGTGATGCAAGCCCATGGGGTACACAATATAGTGTTCAGTAGCTCAGCGACGGTGTACGGCGATCCTCAGAAACTCCCCATCGACGAGCAGCACCCAGCCGGAGGCTGCACAAACCCTTACGGCAAAACCAAGTTCTTCATCGAGGAGATGATCCGGGATCAGTGCAATGCAGAAAAGGTATACAAGGAAAAAAAAGATCTCGTTAGATCTCAAACCAATCATCTCAACCAATAAGAGATGCTACTGTGAACGCAAAGACTCTTAGGACTCGTACGCACCGTTTGTCTTTACTCTTCTTCACCTGTATACTGGGACGAGAGGACGTTCCCTTTCGGGTCTGGTTCCTCTTAAGGCTTCTTTCTCATGCTATCTCAGGGAACTCATCCTCACTACAGTCACCTCTATATATATATATATATATGTTTTAAATCGAATACATTTCTTTCATTTGGCTCATCAGTCCAAACCTCATCGGTAATCCAATCGAATTCCTCCGTCAGGACTGGAATGCCGTGTTGCTCAGGTACTTCAACCCCATCGGTGCTCACGTCTCGGGCCAGATCGGTGAAGATCCACAGGGAATCCCTAACAACCTTCTACCATATGTTGCCCAGGTAACCTTTCTGACCAATCAGAGAACACGTCGTTCAGATTCGATGGCAATTTAAGTGATAGTCGAAGTCACCTCGGTGGTTAATCCTGTTTCCCAGGATTATAAATAAAGTAATGATACAATTGCTGTTAGCTTATTATCTTGGTGAAGAACACGGGAAATAATCAGCTACGCCGTACAAATAAGCATTTGGTATGGTTCTAAAATATTTCTGAGGGTTGAAACCCAAATCCCGTCCCTCTGTATCTACGTATCTGATTTATACACGATAAAACACGTTTTATTTTATTCGAGACTAGATATTCTGTAATGGTTGGTTTGACCTTTGGTGTCCCAGGTGGCCATTGGGAGACGAAAACATCTCAACGTCTTCGGAAACGACTACAAGACGATCGACGGAACAGGTACCGAAGAACTGATGGTGGGCGTGTAAAGACGATCATGTCGTGTACTTGCCTGCTTTACAAACCTTTTCTCCTTGTAGGAGTGAGAGACTACATTCATGTGGTGGACTTGGCAAAGGGACACATCGCAGCCCTGAAGAAGCTGAAGGATAACTCTGGCTGCAAGGTGGCTGAATTTCTCACTTGTCCAACTACATTTGTAGCAAATTTGCGATCGCAATGGGCAAAAATCTCTACAGGGAAAAGTGTACGGTCAAATGGTTAAGTTTTATATGTTTAAAATGCACTTTGCAGCCAAAAGTATATGGACACCTGATTATATTTTATTCCCTCTTAGCTGTTATGATCGGGTCCGCTCATGTCTTCTTACATTTACAGCATTTATCAGACACTCTTATCCAGAGTGACTTACATTTTTTTTATTTCAGTTTATACACCTGAGCAATTGAGGATTAAGGGCCTTGCTCAGGGGCCCTGCAGTGGCAACTTGGTGGACCTGGGATTCAAACCAATGACCTTCCGATCAGTAGTCGAACACCTTAACCACTGAGCTACCGCATCCCATCTTCTGGAAGGCTTTCCATTAGATGTCTTCACGGGTCCACTTAGTCCACTTAGACCCGAGACCCGATGGTGCTATTATTATACCGGACCCGTGTCCGACATCAGGTCTCGGGTAATTTAAAATGAATGTGTTTTTACCGAACGGGCCCGAGAAGACCCGAACTACTGTATCTCGTGTGTGTGCATCGACTCGAGTCCTTTTCCAACCTCTCCTCTGTTTGCCAAGACCGCTTGCGAAGTCGTGTGACTGGCGGTAAGCTAATTTTCGTTGAAACAGACCTGTCAATCAACTTTGAATCCACACTGTAGCGGTTACACTAAAGTAACATTCGGGTCAAATCGGGTTAAAAAAAATGCCTTCGGGTCGGACTCGGGTCTAATTTTTTCGGGTTTGTCTCGGTTCAGGTCTTTCTTAAAAAATATATATATATATATATATATTTATACACACACACACACATGTCGGGTTCGGGTAAAAATTGATTTGGGTTACTTCGGGTCGGGTACATTTTTTAGACCCAAGAAGACCTCTACTTTCCACTAGATGTTGGAGCGTAGCTGTAGGGATTTGTTTTCAATCAGCAGCTCCACCTCATTCCAAAGGTGTTCAGTGGGGTTGAGTTAGAGTCAGGGCTCTGTGCAGGACACCCAAGTTCTTTCACCCCAACCTTATCCTCCACACCGTGTCTTCATGGAGCTCTGGGATGTCATGCCAAAACAGTATGTAATGCTACAGCACACAAGGACAATTGTTCTGTACAATTGTTTCCAGATTTGTGGAAACGGTTTGGAGAAGAACCACGTATGGCCACGTGATGGTCAGGTGTGCACAAACCTTTGGCCATACAGTGTAAAAGACGTCTAAAGTTTGACCACTGAAGCAATAAAAGGTTTTAAATCAGGAGACGTGAGAGAAAATCTGTGCTAAATATGTCCTTTGTGTTTTATCCATTATTACTTTCCAACACTGGAGGAATTCAGTAAAACATATTTTTAGTTATTTTGTGCGTCATCAGTTACTAGTTACAGTTACTTGTTACTTCATTCAAAAAGTAACTCGATTACATTGTTGATTATTTACACCAAAAAGTAACGTGTTACTGTTAAAAATAACTTTTAGTTACTTTTTTAAAGAACATTCTTTAATGTTCCCATTAATGCCCTTTTATGCGTTATGGTCTATACAAACACAAAACTGGCTAACAGTCCGGTTATAACCTAGTCGCTGTTGTTTGGCCGGAGGGGCTTGACTCACTTCGAGTGTGTCCACAGACACCGGGTTAGCTTCTAGCTTCATCGAGGCATGCAGTTTATACTAGAGGTCTTCTTCGAATCACTATTTACCCGATCCCGACGTGCATCATTTTTATTTATTTTTTTAAGAAAGACCCGACTCGAGACAAACCCGAAAAAAGTCCGACCCGACCCGTTGGCAATTTTTTTTAACCCGACTGTTAACTCTCGACTTTTTTAACTCTACACTAAAGTAACCGCTACAACGTGGATTCAAAATTGATTGACAGGTCTGTTTCAAAGAAAATTAGCTTACCGCCAGCCACATGTCCCCAGCCACATGTCGCAAGCGGTCTTGGCAAACGGAGGAGAGGTTGGAAAAGGACTCGAGTCGATGCACACACACGAGATACAGTAGTTCGGGGCTTCTCGGGTCCGTTCGGTAAAAACACATTCATTTTAAATTACCCGAGACCCGATGCAGCTATATATACCATATAATAACCATCAGGTTTCTGTAGCGGTTCTATGAGGTCCAGGTCCTTCACGGTCTTAATTTCCTTCGCTAGTTGCTAGCATTTTACAGGGCACATAGTAAGGATGCCGCTGGAAGGCGATTATTTGCAAAAATGTTCTTTGACAATTTCCTGCATCTGTCCTTAGACTTCTATTATAACTGAGGTTCCCTATGAGAACCGAGAACCCTTTCCTGTTTGTGTGGTATACCTTTAATCAGTTTATTTCTCTTTCTGTACAGGTGTATAACCTGGGAACGGGTACCGGCTACTCTGTGTTACAGATGGTGAAGGCTATGGAGAAGGCTTCAGGAAGAGAAGTGAGCATTTATGTATCTAACGCTAATTTCTAACGTTGTGTAATGTTTAATGTTTAATTATATAAAAGCTTTTCTTCGCAATGCACCTGAGCTAATAAATGTTACATGACAAATGGCCTGGTCTCATATTCACTGTCACTGTGTCTCTCGGCTGCCTGTATAAAGAACTAAATCTATTAACTTAATCTTAACTTAATTAATCTATAAATCTAAGTCTCAACGTATGCTAGCATCGATCGTTTTCTGAAACCAATTGAACAGCGAGCGTTTTGTTTAGTACAAAATAAACATCAGCAAAAAAATTCTGCTTATGAAATGTGTTGTTTTTTCTTCCCCTGAAGATTGCATATGAGATCGCCCCCCGGAGGGGCGGAGACATCGCCTCGTGCTACGCGGACCCCCGTCTGGCGGAGAAGGAGCTCGGCTGGAAGGCTGATTTTGACCTAGAGAGGATGTGTACGTATGAATGCTGCGATTCCTCTCAGACTGCAGGAGCATGACAAAATACTACAATTTTACTTTTTTATTCAGTTTAAAGAAAACATGCACTTTTGCAAGCTCCGGTATTATTGGCACCATTAAGGGTGGGGTTTCCGATTTTTGAGAAATGCTTCCTTTTTTTGAAAAGAGTTCCGTGTCGTTTCTGGGTTGTTGTTTTTTCCAAGAACTTCATGCTTTGGATTTTTTTTGCTAGTTCAGACTACAACTGATGTCTGGACATCTTCAGTGGTATGAGAAACACTTAGCTTAAAGGTGCAGTGCACGATCTCTGAAAGCCAATGTTGACATTTGAAATCACCTAAACAAACACGCCCTTGACCCAAATAGGTGTCACCCCTGTTCTAATAGCTCCGCCCCACACATACATACGTGACCCAGGCGACTATAGTGGCGGAACCTGTTGGGGCGGCTGCCGAGGGGATATTATTATCAATAAATGAACACAATGAGTAATACTATGGTAATACAGATGTGTTTTTGTAGTACTGTGTGTTGTAGCGTGAAAGGTTTAGCTCCGTTTCACGCAGAAGACGACGTTCGACACCTAGAACCCGAGGCAGAGGTAACAGCAGGTATCCTCCATGTCGATGTTTCAATCGCTTTCTGCTAACATCGAACATGCGCACTGAACACTCTCTCCACCGCATATTGACAAGAAACGCCCCTTTCTGCTCATTGGCTACATGGTTGTTTTGTTTGTCGAGCAGTTAAATTGATAAAAGTGAGTGAGTGTGTGTGGAATCATAGGATCTGACTACTACCTACACATATGATGCCAAACTGGAGGCTGGAAGCTCTTTAGCTCCAAAGCAAATCTGAAAAAAAAAGCCTAGTGCACGGCTCCTTACAGTTGCTACCTAATTTGTCTGATCACTTTAATCTAATATGTTCAATTAGTAACCATAACAAAACAAACAAATAAATGATGTCTGGTTGGACTCTAAGGTGTTCTAACTGAGTTCTAACTGTTCGGACTCTAACCGAGTCGGGCCGAAAAATAAACAAAAAACAAAACTAACATGTAGCCAATGAGCAGAAAGGGGCGTGTCTTGTCGATATGGGCGGAGAGAGTGTTCGGTGCGCATGTGTGACATTAGCAGGAAGCGGTTTTAACATCGACATGGAGGATAAAAACAAAGAAAGAAAGAGAAGAAAGACTTACGATAAGGCAAGAAGTAGGACGTGTTAATATAGGATCAGCTTTCCAGCGCTGGAGAGAACTGAAGGAGCAGGAAGTTGGCCACATATTCACAGGTTGGAGTTTCCCGAGTCAATAACTCCTGAGCTAAACGCTGTTACTACACAAATAACACCTCTTTTCTATCGTAGTAATGTAGAGAGGCAGCTACAACCGCATTTTGTGTAGTAACAGCGTTTAGCTCAGGAGTTATCGACTCGGGAAACTCCGACCTGTGAATATGTGGCCGACTTTACTTAAATCGCCGAGGCGCTTTTTTCCTTCTCGATAGGTGAGTAACGTTGGTTTTGCTTTGTTACACAGAACTAATATATGCCTTTGTCCTTTACATCATTATGCTTGTGTGGCATTTTTGCTTGTTTGTTTATCTACAATCGTATTGTTCTTCCCTTCAGCTATGATAAAGATACATTTCTTTCCATTAGTCGCCTGGGTTACGTACGTATGTGTGGGCGGAGCTATCGATTCAGGGGTGGGACCCGTTTGGGTTAGGGGCGTGTTTGTTTTGGTGATTTTATATGTCAACATTGGCTTTCAAACAACGGAGACCCCACCTTTAACACAGGAAAATATGACAGAACTGATAAAACTAAATAAAGTGTGAAACCCACAAATAAATAAATAAATAGATAGATAGATAGATAGATAGATAGATAGATAGATAGATAGATAGATAGATAGATAGATAGATAGATAGATAGATAGATAAAGTTGGTACACCTTCAAATTCTTATTAACAACATGAGACTTATTTCCATTTCCTTCAAATCCATCTTGAACTCCAATATCTCTAGAGCCGTCTATATAAATATGTTTAAATACGTTTTTCCACCCTTTATTCCCCATATCTCAATATTTAAAATATATAAAACATCACGTTGAGAGAGTAACTGTGGAATATTGATGAATATAAGCAAAAGGAATAAATTCATTAATTGAGGATCGCTGAATTATTAAAGCTCATAGATTACAGAACTGATTTCGGTTTTGTTAAATGAACGCATTTCTAAAATTATCAAAAATTTCATGCGACCCAAAAGAAAGGTTGAAACTTTCTGCCCAGAATATTATAATAACCCAACATATACTTTTTTTTAAAATAACTATATAAAATTATGTTTATGTTAAAAGATTGTATTACATTAAAAACAGAAATATGTAAAATTATGTTAAATCTTTTTTTTATATATTGTAACTATAGTCGTCCTATTGCATAAAATATCGATAAATTGACGTTTATTTTGAGAGTTTAATATGAAAAATTGGATTAGATATAAACAAAGTTTCAAACTTTTTCCAATGTGTTGGAGCACAAACCTGATTACATCATTTCCTGTCCATTTATTTCCCCTTAGGTGAAGACTTGTGGCGCTGGCAATCCCAGAATCCTACGGGCTTCACTAACGCCACAGGGTAAGGAAACGAAAACACGCAGACGTGACGACCAGCTGAAACGAATCCCAACTGAAGCAAAGCCATAAACCTCCTTTTCTATAAAATATATATATACACACACACACACACACACACCTTGATTCAACATGAAGAAACCTCATGACACTGCGGATGCAATTCTCAACGATTCTGTGCTGTTTCTATGTGTTTACATTATTAGCAAGCCGTCGTCTTGTTAGCTCGGTTTAGAACGTTAGCATTCCTCAAAGTTATTTCTAATTCAAATATTAAACTGGGCCAAATTTAACTTTGTTTGTACCTGGACATGTCGGACTATAAAGATTAAATTAAATCTTTTTTTGAAAAGAGCTCCGTGTTGTTGATGGGTTGTTGTATTTTTTCCAATAACATCACGCTTTGGAATTTTTTTTTGGAACTGATGTCTGGACATCTTCAGTGGTATGAGAAACACTTAGCTTAAAGGTGCGGTGCACGATCTCTGAAAGGCAATGTTGACATTTGAAATCACCTAAACAAACACGCCCCAAACCAAATAGGTGTCACCCCTGTTTTGATAGCTCCGCCCCACACATACATACGCGACCCAGGCGACTATTATGGCGGAACGTGTTGGGGCAGCTGCCAGAGGGGATGTTATTATCAATAAATGAACACAATGAGTAATACTATGGTAATACAGATGTGTTTTTGTAGTACTGTGTGTTGTAGCGTGAAAGGTTTAGCTCCGTTTCACCCAGAAGACGACGTTCGAACCCGAGGCAGAGGTAACGGCAGGTATCCGCCATGTCAGTGTTTCAATTGCTTTCTGCTAACATGCGCAATGAACACTCTCTCCGCCGCATATTGACAAGACACGCCCCTTTCTGGTCATTGGCTACATGTTCGTGCACCCCACCTTTAACTTCTGAAAAACTGATAAAAGTGAGTGAGTGAGTGTGGAATCATAGGATCTGACTACTACCTACACATATGATGCCAAACTGGAGGCTAGAGCTCCTTACAGTTGCTACCTCATTTGTCTGATCACTTTAATCTAATATGTTCAATTTGACACCACAAAACAAACAAATAAATCGTGTCAGGTTGGACTCTAAAGTGTTCTTTGGATGGAAGGTTCAGGGGGGAGAAAAAAAACACTCAATGGCTCGAAATAATTAGCCAAAATATCAGTGCAGACGTTTAAGTGAAGAGGATAATATTTGAAAACCATCTGTACCAGAGGAGTCGATGAATATTTTACAGTTAAAAGACTCCCTGATGCTGAACACTCGGAGAACCGCTGACCTGGTGAATGTCTTATCGATCAGCTGATCGTTTTATAGTTCGAGATACTTGTGGTATGTATTTTGTTATTTTATTTTAAATATATAAGAAAAGTAATAAAGCATTTTTATTCTTCTGTTTCCTTATTTCTATATAAGAATAAAGCAATTTTTTTTAATTGAAGGAAAGGAACAGTTATCTCGAGTTACTGCCACTCATACACCTTAATAAATGATTTTTTATTAATAAATGATGACGGCATTTAACTGAAATAAGTGTATTTTATATAAAAAATAGATTTTAAACTTTTATAAGAATGATAAGAAGTCTTAAAAAATAAAACTTTTTTCTCTCACACATTCTTGAATTTTTTTTTCTACCCCGTCACAATTATTGGAACTCCACAAATTGTTATGAACCGTTATTTCAGTACATAATTAACATTTTAATGTGTTGGGTGCGGCACATGCCTTTTGTTGACACTGAAATGCGGTGTTTTTTCCCTCCATGGTGCAGCAGATATGGAGGTTTATAATGCATGAAGGTGTGAGAGCGCAAACAATACAATAAACACGCAGGACAACGAAAGTGTTGTCACCCAGAATCACTGGGGCTTCCAACAGGGAATACAACAGCGTTCTCATACCCTGAGACGCAAGAATCTGTGCTTGTGCATAAATAATGGCACCTTTAACTATCACAGGAGGGTTGCATGTCTGTAACTTTAAGCGCGTCTTACTGCCCCAAGCGGGCTCTCTGAACGCCCACGTCAGCACACTCGGGTTTTTTTTTTTTTTTTTTTTTTTATCCCTCCCTCCTCCCGCACAACCGGGTTTCGGTCTTTCGGGCTGAGCAGGAAGCGATCTGTAGGGGGAGAAAAATAAATACTACTGCTGCTACTACGACCACCACTACCGGTACCACCAGCTAAGAAAATGGAGATGGTGTGTGAGAACGGTGGGCGCCGACCGTACAGGACACCGAGCGAGGCGGATCGGCAGTGAGTAGCGCGGAGTGGTTGTGTTTGTTTCGGGGATGTAAGACGGAAGCGGGTGGGCGACGCGACGGGCTCTGAGGTCGCCGCGCTATTGCGCATTCCGTGCGCAAAAATGGTGCGCCCACGGTTCCGCGCACCACCACCACCACACGTGAATTTATGGACAAATGATCAGGCGTTTTAGTTGATAATCCGTGCTTTAGACATTCACGTGTTCACGTGTTAATAATACGCTACCACGGTTGAATTGGTGAAGCATGGTGCGTTTTTGTCCTCCTAAAGGGCGAGGTCGGATGGGCTGAACCGCTTGGGTTTTACTTGCCCGTTTTGAGCAGCGATTCTTCACCTAAATGTTCGCTCGTATCCGTGCGTTATTTGCGCGTTGTGCGGGTGTAGATTAATCCTATGCATGCACGGGTTCGACTACTTCATTATCCTCCTCGACATTACTGTAAAAATATCTCCGTATAAAAACATATCCTTTTTTCCTGTGAGACTAAACAAACAAACAAAACAACTAAATCTTATTTATCTTGGTAAAGTTTAACGCTGACTTTCTCGCCTTTCTCTGCTTTTTGAGACGCGACCCGACTCGGGTGTAGCTCCCGCCCCCTTTTCGGTGCCAGCGTTTGAGTGACAGGCTCTTCAGCCAATCAGCGTGTCCGATGGGCTCTCAACTCCTCCTTTCTTTCTCCACTGAACAAAGGATGGCCTGGGAGTGTTATTTGGAGAGGATAACCCAGAAATGAAGTGCTCTCCGACACATGAAGGGATCAGGAGCATATTTACGCAGATTTTTAAACTTCCTTAACGTATAACAGATGATAAAATATATGTCCATTTGTGTAGTTTGGAACTGAAGCTTAATTTGATTTGCTTCATGCCAACTGCATCCTAGAAAATTCCACATCATCTTGGGATCTCCAATAGCTTTTTTTTTCAGCACCTGAGATGATAAGGCGTAGATGGTGCTAATGTGGCCAATTAGCTTCCGTTCAGTAACCTTCAACCCAAGTGCAAAAAAGATACCAAGCACAATAATGTTACTGCACCTGAGGGATATATTCACAAAATGCTGATGGTGGTGTGTTTTTATTTATTTATTTATTTATTTATATACACATAACTGATCCACTTTTTCTCTATAGAGAACCTTTTTGTTGGCATGCGATTCTAAAAGTGTAAAACATGGCAGTTCGTCTAAACAAAAAAAATGAATAAAACCTTTTGGAGTCCAATGAGATCGCCGTCAGATATTACATCTCGACTTTTCTAGATCTGCATGTCTGGAAATGGGGTCAGTGGCCCCTAGGGGACTGTTCAGTGTGGTGAGGGGGTCGAATTTATTACTATTATTTATTTATTTGGACATGATAATGAATTACTGTCGAGGTTGTTATAACTGTTGCCGTTATCATTTTGTACAATCCTAATTGTCTGGACACGCATTAAATCTCTACATTTTATTAAACTACAGCATCAACTAAATAAAAAGAATTAGAGCATATTAAATAACGGGAGTTCAGAATGACACAACTTTCTGTTTTCTGAACGTGAATCTGTTCCGTATGAAACGAACGAGTCAGGTCTGAGAAACCTTTCCCACTTCCTAACTGTCCTAATTTCCTTATCCAACACCTCCCACTTCTAACCCTTCTAACTACCCCAGACAACCATCTAACTATCCTTGTTTCTTTTTTTAAATACTAACTAGCTTCCCACTGTCTAGCTTCCTGCTAGAAGTTCCTAGCATCCTTATTCCTTATTTTTATTCCTCCTAGCTTCCCACTACCAACACCGTCCCATGTCCTACATCTCCTAGCTTCTGTATTTCTGTTTTTCAACGTCCTGAAGTTCACAGATTCACACTTTCTACACCTACTAGTTTTTTTTAACACTTTCCTACTTCTGACACTGGGGATGGGGTAACTTACCAATTGGAAGGTTGAGTTTGAATCCACTGCTGGGCTTCTGAACAAGGAGCTTAACCCTTAATTGCTCAGTTTTATAAAATAAGATAAAACGTAAGTGACTCTGGATAAATGCGTCCGTCAAATACCGTTTTAAAAAAAATGTGCCTCTTGCTTGCCATGTCCTGTACCTTGGAGTTTCGTTATTTCTTCACCTCAGCTTTTTCACTTCAAATACTTCCTTATTAATGTAACTTCTAGCTTTACATTTCCGACACCTTCCGACTTCTGACACCTCCTACCTTATCCTTCCCAGAAATTCCAACAAATCTTAACTGCCCTATTCAGATACCTCAAAAATTGACTAAAAAAAAACTGTACAAACCTGCCACTTCCAACAGTTATGACACCACAAAAGTTCCTAATTTTATTGCACTCGTTATTTTTTTTACATTCATAAAAAGCTGAATGCCATAAAGACAAATATTTAAATAATTGGATTACATTGTTCTGAATCGCATTTGGATTGAAGGCTTCAGTTTAAAAATCTTTGTTCTAGATAGAGGGAATAATAATAATAATAATAATAATAATAATAATAATAATAATAATAATAACATCATTGGGGAAAATTGTTATTTGTTTCTTTTGTAAGACAAAGCAACTCTTGAATTTACACATACAGCCTGGAGAAACCTTCCTGGTTCTAGATGGATCCAAATGTACTGCACACCATCAGAGAACAGTTTGCATCGGTGTGTAATTTTTGGATGTTATTTCAGGCCGGTGCACAGATGGACTAGCGCTGACATGTCTGCCAACCACCACAGTTGCCTCCTCAAGCAGTTGGACCAGCAGCGACGCCAGGAGCTGTTCTGCGACTGCACCGTGCTTGTAGGTGGACGCCTTTTCCGGGCACACCGCAACGTCCTATTCGGGAGTAGTGGCTACTTCCGTATGCTGCTCTCTCAGGGTGCGCAAGACAGCCTGGAACCTGCCAGGGCCTCGTTTGATGCCTTCTCCCCTGACACCTTTGCCACCATCTTAGACTTTGTGTACTCTGGTCACCTGGCTCTGGGCAGCTCTAACGTGATCGAGGTGATGTCTGCCGCCAGCTACCTGCAGATGGATAATGTTATCGCCTACTGCAAGGCCTTCATTGAGTCTTCGCTGGAGATCAGCACCAAAGAGGCGACCGAGGATGCCCTACGTCCACAGAGCGTCCTTTGGGAGCACCAGGATGACGACAAGGACGAGTATGAGGCAGAAGTGACGAATGAACAGAGCCCACAGTGCCAGCAAGTTCTGGAGACAGGCTTGAAGGAGGAGCAGGTGGGGCAGTACGAGGCTGTTAATGAGCCCAGGAGGAAAGGAACCAGGAAAAGGTCCGCCACACATCGGTACACTCCAGATGACAGTTCGCCGATCGACCTCCAGGGGGCGCCGGCGGGCACACAGAAAGCAGATGAGCTCTACGCCACCCTGCCTACCATCGTAGGAGTCGTAGGGGTGTTTAATAAAGGTAAGCATCAATGTATTTTATTGTCATCTTCTCATCACCACCACATCAAATAATTAGTCCGTTTGCAAGGAGGTTGACTAGATAGGCAGCATTTTTGGGCAATATTTGCACTCGGCAGGTAAAGACTGTTTCGATGTGTGAAAGATGCTTGTATACAACCTGTAAATCTCTCTCACACACCTTCTTGCCCTCAGACTCCACCCCCACGGTGCGTTTTAAGTGCCCATTCTGCACACACACAGTGAAGAGGAAGGCAGATCTGAAGAGACACCTGAGATGCCACACGGGTGAGAGGCCGTACCCCTGCCAGGCCTGCAGTAAACGCTTCACTCGCCTCGAGCACCTGCGCAGCCACTTTGAGACGGTGAGGAACTTGTAGACGTGCCATAACTTCCTCTCTCATATCTCCTTCTAGACATTTCTTTGTATGCTTATTAACCTCTGACTCCCTTTTCCTCTTAGCATCAAATATTACCTGTTCCTCTTTGCCTCCTTCACTTTCTTATTTCTACCTCTACCGTCTAGGATGGACTTCCTGCCCATACTAGCTTTCTCCTTCTACCACCATTTTGCTTCCCACTTCCTACCCATCCTGACTTCCTCATGCTCAGATTCAACTTCGTTCCTACTCTAGCTTCTTTTGTCCTACACATCATAGAGTCCTTATTTCTATAGGTTCTAGCTCCACACTCACTACATCTCCTAACATCCCACAACTACTAGGTTCAGTAGAGGAATAAAACTACACACAACAAAATGTTTTCCTTTCAGATCCACCAGGCGCGTAAGCTGGTGTGCCGGAAGTGTAAGCGTCACGTGACGGAGCAGAACAGCCGTGTGGTGTGCGAGGGCTCACGCCGATACCGGCTTTGTGAGGCGTGTCTGCAGGAGAGCGGCCTGGTGGCACACGATGGCACCGACACCTGCACAGAGGAACCGGGTCTTCTGCTAGGGGTGGAGGAGGACCTGGAAGGAAACCACAATTCCTCATGGGGGATGGAAGATGACGATGACCTTGCTGAGGATTCAGGAACCGACCTCATCATTCAGGAAGTGGAAGACAGCGACGAGGAGCCCAGCACGAAGTGACGCTAGTGCGTGTGCACGTGTGTGTGCACATACGAGAGCAATTTGCGCCAAATTCAGCTTAATTTCTTTTAAAGACGGGCATCTTTGAATCAAAGAAAACGTTCTATAAATGTATAATTGTATTATAAAAAAAAGAAAGTATGTCAATAGATTATTTGAACAACACAGTTGATTAAATTATTTCCTCTTGCTTCTTATATAAGGAAACACTGGCAAAAAGAGTCCTGCATTTTCCTATGACTTGCTTAGAATTGCTTTATTTACATTTTATTGCTTTATATTACATTTTATGTTCATGTCACCAAATATTTAACCCGACTGTCAAGACTCTTAATAATATTGTAGAAATTCTTGTGTTGTCCACCTCTTTACATCACCATCTGAACAATCAAGCATCATTTTCTCTTAATGGTTTATGTACAATTTTATGTAAATTAACACACTTTGCACTGTTCTATCAACCCTTATTATTATTATTATTATTATTATTATTATTATTATTTTGCTTGGTAAGACAATGATCATATTTTATTTTTACTTTTTTATGAATAAAGATATGCATTTATTATGATCATATATTCATATATCATATATTTTTTTCTTAGAGTGAATATTTACTTAAAGGTTTGACAAGAAAACGGCATTAAAATAACGCAGTAAATACAGAATTTTGAGCGAGACTATGAAATTATTTAGCGTCACGTCACCGTCCCAGTAAAGTTACTGAGCTTGTATTTATTTTTTTTCAGCGCATCATCCCTCCGTGACACTCCCTGTTTACTGAGGATGAGTATGATGTGTGTGTCGTGTGTATTTTAGCAACGGAATACTTTAGGTCAGAGTATTATCCATTTAGACATCAATTTGCATTAAATTGATTGCAGAGTAGGGTTCTACGGCATGCACGAGTTAGTACCAATCGTTTAAACAAACAATCTTTAACCAAACTGGAGTAGAGTTGAATCCACGGGTTAAATGTTTATCTATGATAATCATTCAGTAGTAGAAGTTCATTCATTCATTCATTTTCTACCGCTTATCCGAACTTCTCGGGTCACGAGGAGCCTGTGCCTATCTCAGGCGTCACTGGGCATCGAGGCAGGATACACCCTGGACGGAGTGCCAACCCATCACAGGGCACACACACACTCTCATTCACTCACACACTCACACACTACGGACAATTTTCCAGAGATGCCAATCAACCTACCATGCATGTCTTTGGACCGGGGGAGGAAACCAGAGTACCCAGAGGAAACCCCCGAGGCACGGGGAGAACATGCAAACTCCACACACACAAGGCGGAGGCGGGGATCGAACCCCCAACCCTGGAGGTGTGAGTCGAACGTGCTAACCACTAAGCCACAGTCAGTGTTGTTCCGCTCTTGAAGTAAGACAAAAAAAAAAAACCACGCTTGTAATATTTCTGAGAACCTTAAAGTATATGACATCTTTCCTGAATCCACTACACTATCCGTGTAGACTGTCCACTAGATGTTGCAGCATGGCTGTAGAGATCCTGTGTTTATTCAGTGACCAGAGCATCAGTGAGATCAGACGCTAATGTTGGACGAGGAGGTTTGGGGTTCGGTCGGTGTCGTTCTCTTCTGTGTAGACTTTCCACTAGATGTCGAAGCCTGACTGTGGGGATTTATTTTAACATTTTATTCAACTACAAGAGTTTAAGTGTCGGGATGTCGGGATGTCGATACGTCTCCAGTTGCGGTTCATCCCAAAGATGTTCAGTGGGGTTGAGTCAGAGTCAGACTCAGAGTCAGGGTTCTGTTCAGGATACTCGAGTTTTCACTCCGACCTTAATGGAGCTCCTGGGGCATCGTCGAGCTCCAACGAGCCTCTTGGTTACAGTGAAGGCAAACTGTACTATTAACGTTGTGGGAAGAGTGAATGACCTGCTCCTGTGGAAATGCTATCAGAGAGCTGCTGTTACAGAAGAAAAGAATATACATATAAATATATATTAGATGTCCGAGAGAGAAGGAGATCCACAGCAGTAGATGGCGGTGTGGGTGTTGTTAGTGAGTGTAGATAGACAGAAGGGACACTCCGGGTGGTGTGGAGGAAGGAACATGGCGGTGATGAGGATGATGATGATGACGACGACGATGATGACGACGAAGAGGATGAGGATAATGAGGATGGTACAGTCTTCAGGGCGATACCGTGTCTCTGCTAAATCAGTGAGTTATACATCAGTGACACACTTTATCTCACTTCTGGAGCTCGAACACGCTTTTTATGATCGACTGCTTGGATTTGGAGGTAAAAAGCAATGTTTCCGTTTCAACAGGTTGAGCTTCTGTAAAAAAAAAAAAAAAAAAAGGTGACCAGGTTTTTATACGTCACACAAATCCGGAAGTGAATCATTTCCATTTTCAGTTGTGTTGTTATTAGTTAACGGCTCATTTAGAGTGTAATTCTAAACCTTTATGTCCTGGTGACTAGTCGAGGTTTATATATAAGCTCTGACTATTTTAACGCTGAAATATTTTACGTTTTAATTCGTTTATACGCGTTTGAATCGTGAATCAAACCTAAATGACTCCAAACCCCCCACGTCCTAGAGACTAGCTATGTGTTAATTAGCTTCCATTTTATATATG
This sequence comes from Tachysurus fulvidraco, assembly GCF_022655615.1. Taxonomy (NCBI): domain Eukaryota; kingdom Metazoa; phylum Chordata; class Actinopteri; order Siluriformes; family Bagridae; genus Tachysurus; species Tachysurus fulvidraco. Next base: position 24,114,447 of record NC_062529.1, on the reverse strand, counting down.
TATAACACCAACATTACCCCTTAGTGACATTATAATCAATTACAGACATTCAGTTTGGAACGTTTTGCTTTAAATAGCCAATGATGCGTTTCGATTCCTTTGAGTCGACTCTTTTAAGTAAACACAGAGTCGACTCGCGTATGTGGGTCGGTTCGTTCGGTTCCAGGGCTTTGTTTTTCTTTCATTTTTTTTTAAAAGATGGATAACATTTTAAGGGGGAAATAATGATGTTTACAACAGCGAACAAATAGCATTAATGCATAGATGTGTGTTGGGTTGTTTTTAAATAGCAACGAGCCGAACTTTGATATTCGACTCATAATAGTGAGCCGAGTCAATTATTTGACTCACCGACATTAGGCTATCGCTTTGTTATGTAATAATTTTTTTAAGCAACTTTTTTGCTAATTTAATTCTTGGACGGAACACCGGGGAAGTAGCGCCACCTACCGGAAGTCCGGGTTTATTTCTCATTCTCTCTGGGTGATGAATCAAAGGTCCTCACATCAAAGCTTCTGTCCTTTTAACAACCTGAGCATCAAACAGTGTTGTGTGTTATAATGACCATCAGACTGATACACACACACACACACACACACACACACACACACACACTACAAACCTCAGTTTCTTAGTCTGGAAGTCTGATCCTGTCTGATCATCGTTATGAATCTGAACCAAAAATGTGCATTTGGGGTCCCGCATCAGACACACACTTGCGTACACACACTCCACCAGAGACACACACACACACTCCACCAGATGCACACACACACTCCACCAGATGCACACACACACTCCACCAGATGCACACACACACTCCACCAGAGGCACATACACACTCCACCAGAGACACACACTCCACCAGAGAGAGACACACTCCACCAAAGAGACACGCACTCCACCAGAGACAGACACTTGCGTACACACACTCCACCAGAGACACACAATTGCATATACACACACTCCACCAGAGACACACACTTGTGTACACACACACTCCACCAGAGACACACACACTCCACCAGAGACACACACTTGCGTACACACACTCCACCAGAGACACACACACTCCACCCGAGACACACACACTCCACCAGAGACACACATTTGTGTACACACACTCCACCAGAGACACACACACTCCACCAGAGACACACACTTGCGTACACACACTCCACCAGAGACACACACACTTGTGTACACACACTCCACCAGAGACACACACTTGCGTACACACACTCCACCAGAGACACACACACACTCCACCAGAGACACACACACTTCACCAGAGACACACACACTTGTGTACACACACTCCACCAGAGACACACACTTGCGTACACGCACTCCACCAGAGACACACACACACACTCCACCAGAGACACGCACTCCACCAGAGACACGCACTCCACCAGAGACACACACACACTCCACCAGAGACACACCATTGCATATACACACACTCCACCAGAGACACACACTTGTGTACACACACACTCCACCAGAGACACACACACACTCCACCAGAGACACACACTTGCGTACACACACTCCACCAGAGACACACACACTCCACCAGAGACACACACACACACACTCCACCAGAGACACACATTTGTGTACACACACTCCACCAGAGACACACACACTCCACCAGAGACACACACTTGCGTACACACACTCCACCAGAGACACACACACTTGTGTACACACACTCCACCAGAGACACACACTTGCGTACACACACTCCACCAGAGACACACACACACTCCACCAGAGACACACACACACTCCACCAGAGACACACACACTTCACCAGAGACACACACACTTGTGTACACACACTCCACCAGAGACACACACTTGCGTACACACACTCCACCAGAGACACACACACTCCACCAGAGACACACACACTTGTGTACACACACACTCCACCAGAGACACACACTTGCGTACACGCACTCCACCAGAGACACACACACGCACTCCACCAGAGACACACACACACACTCCACCAGAGACACGCACTCCACCAGAGACACACACACACACTCCACCAGAGACACACCATTGCATATACACACACTCCACCAGAGACACACACTTGTGTACACACACACTCCACCAGAGACACACACACACTCCACCAGAGACACACACACTCCACCAGAGACACACACACACACTCCACCAGAGACACACATTTGTGTACACACACTCCACCAGAGACACACACACTCCACCAGAGACACACACACTCCACCAGAGACACACACTTGCGTACACACACTCCACCAGAGACACACACACTTGTGTACACACACTCCACCAGAGACACACACTTGCGTACACACACTCCACCAGAGACACACACACACTCCACCAGAGACACACACACTTCACCAGAGACACACACACTTGTGTACACACACTCCACCAGAGACACACACTTGCGTACACACACTCCACCAGAGACACACACACTCCACCAGAGACACACACACTTGTGTACACACACACTCCACCAGAGACACACACTTGCGTACACGCACTCCACCAGAGACACACACACACACTCCACCAGAGACACGCACTCCACCAGAGACACACACACTCCACCAGAGACACACACTAGCGTACACACACTCCACCAGAGACACACACTCCACCAGAGACACACACACTCCACCAGAGACACACACTTGCGTACACACACTCCACCAGAGACACACACACTCCACCAGAGACACACGCACACTCCACCAGAGACACACACTTGCGTACACACACTCCACCAGAGACACACACACACACTCCACCAGAGACACACACACACACTCCACCAGAGACACACACTTGCGTACACACACTCCACCAGAGACACACACTTGCGTACACACACTCCACCAGAGACACACACACTCCACCAGAGACGCACTGTGAGACCAGACTATGCTTCCAGCTGAATAACAAGCAACACACAACATGACGTATAAACATGTTATCTACAATAATATAGAATACGATTGTATTTTGCAGGTTAGTTTGTGGGCTAATAGGCCTCTTCCGGAAAGGGTGAAGATAGTGGAAGTTGGACCCCGAGATGGTCTGCAGAACGAGAAGGTGACGGCGGCTTCCTGTTTATCGTTACCTCACGTTTCTGCAACGAACAAAACCTTTATTACTAGATCTTAATTAACTCCATTATTGTATAGTTTAATGAAATAAATTGTGTTGTGTTGTAGAGCATTGTTCCAGCTGAGGTGAAGATCCAGCTGATTGACATGCTCTCAGAGGCGGGACTTCCTGTCATTGAGGCCACAAGTTTCGTCTCACCTAAATGGGTCCCACAGGTAAGCTGTCTCACTTCCTGCTGTTTAATAATTATACATGTTAGAAATGATCACATATTCTGAGTGTTCAGTGCGCATGTGTGATATTAGCATAAAGGGGCGTGTCTTGTCGATATGCGGTGGAGAGAGTGTTCAGTGCGCATGTGTGATATTAACATAAAGGGGCGTGTCTTGTCAATATGCGGCGGAGAGTGTTCACGTCTGACATTAGCCCTCTGCGTTACCTCTGCCTCGGGTCCTAGGTGTTGAACGTCGTCTTCCGCGTGAAACGGAGCTAAACCTTTCACGCTACAACACACAGTACTACAAAAACACATCTGTATTACCATAGCATTACTCATTGTGTTTATTTATTGATAAAAATATCCCCTTTGCCAGCTGCCCCAGCAGGTTCCGCCATAATAATCGCCAGGGTTACGTATGTATGTGTGGGGTGGAGCTATACAACAGGGGCGGGACCCATTTGGTTTAGGGGCGTGTTTGTTTTGGTGATTCCAAATGTCAACATTGGCTTTCAGAGATCGTGCACCGCACCTTTAATATCTCATTTGCAGGCGCACTACTAGGTGTCTGAGCGGTCATTATAGAAAATAAATCAAAGCCTTGTGACCAATCAGAGTTCAGAATTCAGCAGCGCTGTGGTGTAATGCTAACCATAGATGCTAACCAATGCTAGAGTTTCACCAACAGAGCCGAGTTTCGCAAACTGTTTTCTTAAACGGGGCAAAAGGGCATCTGCATACCTCTTTGGTACAGTTTAACTAGCGTGCATTGCAAAAGTAAATAACATGTTTGTATAATTCAGAAACAGTTAGAAACCTGTTGGTTTTGTTCAGTAATGTAGCCAAACACCTGCTTAACCAGAGCTAAGACGTGCACGGCTACAGGGCAGCAAGTCGTTCACACAGACAGCACAAAGAGACGGCATTGTTAAGCGCTGCTGCGTATGTTCAAAGCTCTATATAAAGACAAGTCACGCTTGTAATGCCAAACGCTAATACGGGCACGGCGACCACGACGAAACACAGCAGTCGATTCTTTAAGTTATCTGTTGACTAAACATGTATTTAATGAGTAACGGGCTCGAAATGAGGATATATTTAGCATAGGATTAACAAAAAGCACTAAATGTAAACTAGCATTCATAATAAAAGCTTTGGGTTATTTACATATACATATTTAATATCACAAATATCATCGGAGGGACGCGTTAAGGTCAAAGGGATCAGTGAATTTATTATAAAAGTTTTTTTTTTTCTTAGCCTTTTATTTGCAATTTAATTGTAGAAAATGATCTCAAGCACGAGAGACAAAACACAACCGTAATAAGATTTTCTCGAGTAGGAAATAAACATAAATACAATGATGTAAATACAATCGTTACTGAGATACAAATGACTAATAAATCATCGTCATCATCACAGAAATAACATTAAAGTCAGTCAGCTTACTCGCTCATTTAATAGCTTCTTTTTTTACTCAAACACGCCTTTATTTTTAGATTAATGAAATTTAAATGTTTTATAACAGAACAGAAAACTATTTTATAGACTCATTAGCATTATTAAAACTTCTACATCGTTACACTTTCCCTACAGAGTGGATGAGTTCAGCACTTACCAGCTAGATTTCTTTGTCAACAAAGTGTTAAAATGTCCTAGTTATTAAAATTTTAATTATTATTATTGTTATATTTATTGTAATGTGGGGGCACGGTGGCTTAGTGGTTAGCACGTTCGCCTCACACCTCCAGGGTTGGGGGTTCGATTTCCGCCTCGGGGGTTTCCTCCGGGTACTCTGGTTTCCTCCCCAGGTCCAAAGACATGCATGGTAGGTTGATTGGCATCTCTGGAAAAATGGTCTGTAGTGTGTGAGTGTGTGAGTGAATGAGTGAATGAGAGTGTGTGTGTGTGTGTGTGTGTCCTGCGATGGGTTGGCACTCCGTCCAGGGTGTATCCTGCCTCGATGCCCGATGACGCCTGAGATAGGCACAGGCTCCCTGTGACCCGAGACGTTCGGATAAGCGGTAGAAAATAAATGAATGAATGTATCCAAATTAATTCTCCTGCAAGTTAGAAATGAATAGCTTTAATTAAGCGAGGCGATGACATCGACCCTCGTCAGCGACGTCCGAATCACGCGATCGAATAAGTCGCATCCTGTCAGATATACGAACGTAATGCTAAGTTCTTGTTTCAGTTCTTCAGTTTAACGGAAAATTAAATTGTAACAACGAAGCAGATTTATTCGGTTTTTATCGTGTGGTTCGGAAATGAAGAACGAACGGAGATTCGCGTACTCGCGAACCTTATAGTTGTAAACAATGAGCTCACTTCTGCACGTATATTAAAATAAACAATTAAATTTATAGTGAATATGTGTAATTATTGTACTTAATATACTTCTGAACAACAGTGTGTTTTGTTCCTTACTTGATCCCTTTATACTATTACAACTTCTACTACTGAACATTCAGTTCTTCCTGGCATGGATTCCACAAGATGTTGAAGAATTCCTTTGAGATTTTGGTCCATGATTGCATCAGACTTTTGTAACATTGGTCCATTATCATCCTACATGTAGACATTAAGATGATGGGAACAGGGATCGGCACCATGAAGGGACGTAACGCGGTCGGCAACGTTACTCTCGCGCGTGATTTGTGATACGTGCAACGGGCTCGTGTATCTCTGGTGGGTTTGTGTAGAAGCTCTGGGAAATGTTTGAGAAATGCTTCAGAAAACTGAGTCGGGACGACAAACAAAACAAAAAAACAAAACAAACGTGTAGCCAATGAGCAGAAAGGGGCGTGGCTTGTCGATATGGGCGGAGAGAGTGTTCGGTGCGCGTGTGTGACGTTAGCAGAAAGCGGTTTTAACATCGACATGGAGGATAAAAACAAAGAAAGAAAGAGAAGAAAGACTTACGATAAGGACAAGAAGTAGGACGTGTTAATATAGGATCAGCTTTCCAGCGCTGGAGAGAACTGAAGGAGCAGGAAGTTGGCCACATATTCACAGGTTGGAGTTTCCCGAGTCAATAACTCCTGAGCTAAACGCTGTTACTACACAAATAACACCTCTTTTCTATCGTAGTAATGTAGAGAGGCAGCTACAACCGCGTTTTGTGTAGTAACAGCGTTTAGCTCAGGAGTTATCGACTCGGGAAACTCCGACCTGTGAATATGTGGCCGACTTTACTTAAGACGCCGAGGCGCTTTTTTCCTTCTCGATAGGTGAGTAACGTTGGTTTTGCTTTGTTACACAGAACTAATATATGCCTTTGTCCTTTACATCATTATGCTTGTGTGGCATTTTTGCTTGTTTGTTTATCTACAATCGTATTGTTCTTCCCTTCAGCTATGATAGACACATTTCTTTCCGTTAGTCGCCTGGGTTACGTATGTATGTGTGGGCGGAGCTATCGATACAGGGGTGGGACCCGTTTGGGTTAGGGGTGTGTTTGTTTTCAAACATTGGCTTTCAAACAACGGAGACCCCACCTTTAACACTGCCTTGTCTCTGGCCTTTTTTGCAGATGGCTGATCAGGACGAAGTGATGCGAGGCATCAGCAGGAAGCCCGGTGTGAATTATCCGGTGTTGACGCCTAACCTGAAGGGCTACAGAGCTGCTGTAAGTAGCAGCAAAATCCAAAAAATAGTGAAAAAACACAATTTTTTTAGATCAGTATTTAATTAATTATGACTGTAGATTTCACCTTAATCAGTAATTAATAATCACCTCTGCAGCCCGGTCTGTTATATACTGTAACTGTACCTCGTACAGACGAGCGTCTGCTCTAATATTACACTTTATTCGTAGGTGAAGGCTGGCGCAAAGGAGGTGGCGATATTCGGCGCCGCCTCGGAGCTCTTCAGTAAGAAGAACATTAACTGCTCGGTGGAGGAGAGTCTGCAGCGCTTCGAGGAAGTGACATCAACAGCCAAACAGGAAGGAATCCCCGTACGCGGGTGAGACCGACGCGCCGTCCCTGGCGACACCACAGCGGTGATGTCGATGATGTTTTAATTTTTACTATCACTATCACCGTAAAAGGGCCTTTTTACACCTGGTCACTTCGTGTGTGTTCTCTGATCCGATAGCTATCTGATTTGTTAAAACTGTTCCGTTTACATCAGGCCACATAAACGCGTCTCGGCGAATCGGATATCGATCCGATCTTTCTGCTCCCGCCCAAAATGCTGATACATTCTACCTCATTTCCGGGGTAATTGAAATGGAACACACTTTGGTGTATGCGGTTGCTACAAAAAACAGCATTTACTGTTTGCTGCATTTTCGCTGGCGGCAGCAGCGCATTTTAAGACCCAACGAGACGCCTGGGTGAAAGATCGGAGCCAGCGCTGGTGGGAAAACGTATCTGTTTCTGGCGCGATGCACGACTCGCGAGTCACCTGCGAGTGACGTACTTCCGTTTGGGAGGAGTTTAGCGCTGACGTATGTGGCTTGAACAACCACATGCATTTACACCTGTCCAGTTTCATCTGAAACGCGTCCCAGACCTCCTCCTGAATTGGTTTGTACCATCCGATTTATATCCGTCTCCAAACCGTTTCGGAGGGCATTTAGACCTGTTCTTTTTACCATCAGTGACCAGGTGTAAAAACCCCCACAGAAAACAAGAAGATTCTGCCGTTCTTCAGGAATTAAAACAGTTTTTTTTTTAACAGGAGATTTAATTGATCTATTATTATACTAATATTATTATTCTATTATTTTATTTATTAATAATCAGCTCTTTATGGTATTATACGGTACAATTAAACCGCTAACCACGTTTTGTTCCTCCAGCTACGTGTCCTGTGTCCTAGGATGTCCTTACGAAGGCCAAGTCTCACCAGTGAAAGTAGCCGACGTGGTGAAGCGCCTGTACGCCATGGGCTGTTACGAAATCTCCCTGGGTGACACGATCGGAGTCGGTACGCCGGGCGGCATGTCCGAGATGCTGGAGGCGGTGAAGAAGGAGGTTCCGGTCGACGCTCTGGCTGTTCACTGTCACGACACGTACGGCCAGGCGCTCGCTAACATCCTGGTCGCCCTGCAGGTCAGACGCTCATCTCGCTCATCTTTTCTGGAAGCTTCCTTCCCTGTTTCCCTTTCATCATCTCTGTAGATGCAGAAAGAGATTAAAGCTTCACAGAAAGCAGATGATGATCAAATCCTCTTTGAACTTTTTTTTTTTTTTTTTTTTGGAAAAATACACGTTTAAAAATGTGCTGTTTTAAAGACGCGTTTTCAAATGAATTGTTATCGATTAAAAATAAATTAATTAAAAAATGTAAATCTTTCATAATATTCATATATTCTATAAAGGAAATAAAAATAAAACAAACCTTAGAACAAAGATATCAGATCGGATCATGACACCGATTCCCAAACCCATGTTTATCCTTTAACTCGTTGCACATTATAACATTAAATATATTTTTTTCGTCGGTTTAGTACTTGTATAACTTTCTCCTCATATGATGTCTTTTCCTCTCGCTCAGAACGGCATCAGCGTCGTGGACTCGTCGGTGGCAGGACTGGGTGGCTGCCCGTACGCTCAGGGGGCGTCTGGGAACGTGGCTACTGAGGACGTCGTGTACATGCTGCACGGACTCGGGATCCAGACGGTAAAAAAAAATAGAGTAGATGACCTGATAACGTATTATAATATAAATGTGCCTGAGATAGGCACAGGCTCCCCGTGACCCGAGAAGTTCTGATAAGCGGTAGAAAATTAATGAATTAATTAATGTTTCACTCCTTTGGTCTGAAGAGAAGGAGACGCAGGACGGACTGTGTGTCACGGTGCGTAATTTATTTTCACTCGTTTCTGTCTCTCACGGTCTGATAGAAGACATACGAGGACAGAGGAGTTTATATGGTGCGGTTTGACAACCTGGGGATTTTTTTTTTATGTCCTATTAAATTCAAGAGAGAAACAAAAGGGCGAGGTGAGAGAACGAATGTTTATAGTGTAGAGGAGAACAGGAACTTACTGCTCCTCTACACTGTTGTACAAATCTATAAACAGATACAGAGACTGTTACTGTTTCATTTCTTATTTATCACAATGCAGATTTATTTTAACTTCAGCCTGAACCATCTCTCACGTTTCAGCACGTTGCAGAGAACCTAATAATGGTAGTAAAAGTAATAAGGGATATTTAGTGAAATATCTAATCACAGAAATCACAAACATTATAAAATAAAGTCTATTGACGTTAATATGTAGTGCATTACATACAGTATGTACATGTGGTGTGTTCTTAGCCCTGTTTGGACTGCGTTGCTTTTTTCTGTATTGAGGATCTTGAGGTAAAATCATGCGTGAAATTGTTTTAATAGAAACTCGGACTAAATGAGCCTCGAAGTGTTTGTGTGTTTTCAGAGATGTAAAAGAACGAAAATAAAACCTCAGTAATCAAAATAGTGTTTATATAAGTATTGTATGTACATAAGTATTTATAGTCAAGGTCACAGGTTCCCAACCCTGACCTGCACATTTTATTGTTTTAAATGTTAATTATCTGTGTGCTTGGTGTGTGGGCGGGCGTGCGTGCGTGTGTGTGTGTGTGTGTGTGTGTGTGTGTGTGTGTGTGTGTGTGTGTGTGTGTGTGTGTGTGTATGGGCACACATCCAGCTGTGTGAGAGAGTGGAGGATTGTTAGGTTTGTCTTGAAGGGTGTCTGAGTGTAAGGGTGTCTGAGGGTACTGTAAGGGTGTCGGAGTATAAGGGTGTCTGAGGGTACTGTAAGGGTGTCGGAGTATAAGGGTGTCTGAGGGTACTGTAAGGGTGTCTGAGGGTACTGTAAGGGTGTCTGAGGGTACTGTAAGGGTGTCTGAGGGTACTGTAAGGGTGTCTGAGGGGTACTGTAAGGGTGTCTGAGGGTACTGTAAGGGTGTCTGAGGGGTACTATAAGGGTGTCAGAGGGGTACTGTAAGGGTGTCTGAGGGTACTGTAAGGGTGTCGGAGTGTAAGGGTGTCTGACGGTACTGTAAGGGTGTCGGAGTGTAAGGGTGTCTGAGGGTACTGTAAGGGTGTCGGAGTGTAAGGGTGTCTTGAGGGTACTGTAAGGGTGTCGGAGTGTAAGGGTGTCTGAGGGTACTGTAAGGGTGTCGGAGTGTAAGGGTGTCTGAGGGTACTGTAAGGGTGTCTGAGGGTACTGTAAGGGTGTCGGAGTGTAAGGGTGTCTGAGGGTACTGTAAGGGTGTCTGAGGGTACTGTAAGGGTGTCTGAGGGGTACTGTAAGGGTGTCTGAGGGGTACTATAAGGGTGTCTGAGGGGTACTATAAGGGTGTCAGAGGGGTACTGTAAGGGTGTCTGAGTGTAAGGGTGTCTGAGGGTACTGTAAGGGTGTCGGAGTGTAAGGGTGTCTGAGGGTACTGTAAGGGTGTCGGAGTGTAAGGGTGTCTGAGGGTACTGTAAGGGTGTCTGAGGGTACTGTAAGGGTGTCGGAGTGTAAGGGTGTCTGAGGGTACTGTAAGGGTGTCGGAGTGTAAGGGTGTCTGAGGGTACTGTAAGGGTGTCTGAGGGGTACTGTAAGGGTGTCTGAGGGGTACTGTAAGGGTGTCTGAGGGGTACTGTAAGGGTGTCGGGGGGGTGGTACTGTAAGGGTGTCGGAGGGTAGTACAAGGGTGTCGGAGGGTAGTACAAGGGTGTCGGAGGGTAGTACAAGGGTGTCGGAGGGTAGTACAAGGGTGTCGGAGGGTAGTACAAGGGTGTCGGAGGGTAGTACAAGGGTGTCGGAGGGTACTACAAGGGTGTCGGAGGGTACTACAAGGGTGTCGGAGTGCTAGGGTGTACGGGTGTTGGAATGTAGTGTAAGGGTGCTAATGTGCTGGAGTGTAAGGGTGCTGGAGTAAGAGTGTAAGATCGTTAGTGTGTCAGGCTGTGTGACTGTGTGTCAGGCTGTGTGACTGTGTGTCAGGCTGTGTCACTGTGTGTCAGGCTGTTTGACTGTGTGTCAGGCTGTGTGACTGTGTGTCAGGCTGTGTGACTGTGTGTCAGGCTGTGTGACTGTGTGTCAGGCTGTGTGACTGTGTGTCAGGCTGTGTGACTGTGTGTCAGGCTGTGTGACTGTGTCAGGCTGTGTGACTGTGTGTCAGGCTGCGTCACTGTGTGTCAGGTTGTGTCACTGTGTGTCAGGCTGTTAATTAGACAATCAGGGTGTTAATTAGAGTTCATTATATTTAACTCCGCTTTGTATATCTGAGGAACTGTAAAGTAAAAACTGGTGATATTGAGTCACATCTTTGTGTCTGTTACAGGGAGTCGACCTGCAGAAGCTGATTGACGCCGGAACGTTTATCTGCCGCTCTCTCAACAGACGAACCGGTTCCAAAGTTGCTCAAGCTACGTGTAAACTGTGACCTCGATCCGTTCTGTGTGTGTGTGTGTGTGTGTGTGTGTGTGTGTGTTTGTGTGTTCCCTCAGGCCTAATGTACTAACCACTGTGCCAACTGGGTAATGTTCATCCTGACAGTGTTGACCTTAACTCGAATCAGTCGCTCTCTCGGAATCTGCCACTTCCTGCTGAACAGGAAGTACCATTATCCCAGCAGAGCCTGATGAATGGATGTATATTGTGTAGACATATTGTGTAAACTGCACCACACACTCACACTGTCTCCAGCTGATAGACACTTTCCATTTGGTCAAATAATTGAAGGAAGCTGTTTGAATCAGTGGCTTGGTTTTCTCATGGATCAGTCTGTAATCACACACACACACACACACACACACACACACACACACACACACTCTACAAGTCTGTTTATTATGGAAGCATGTACAGAGACTGCTTCTTGTCTGGATGCCTCGGATTTGACAAGTGTGTGTGTCAGAAAGAGTGCGTGTGTGAGAGAGAGAGTGTGTGTGTGTGTGTGTGTGTGTGTTGCTGGCTGGCAGCGAGTTACAGTCTGTTATAAATATACAGAAGCATGTGTATAAACTGTCTAGTGTCTTAGAATACTTCACAATGCTTCAATATTCTCATTTTCATCCTATAATGTTCCTAAAATGACACACACACATCATTTCCTGATAAGACACTAACACCTTTATCTGTTCAGTAAGAAGAAGCGTCGATATATTTTTTTTCTTCCCGGTTCATCAGATCTGCTGATCCACAATCCGGTCCTGTTTCGAGCCCTAATATGGTCCTGCAAAGAGCTGCATCCTTTCCAGAAGCCCTTAAGGAAGTTGGCTCTCACATTAATATCGCTCGGTACTGCCGATTACAGAAAAGTCCTTCTACTACAGACAGCACGGATGGATTCTCGATTCTGATTGGATCAGACAGTGCTGATACTTTACTAAAAACGATTACAAAAGGATGTGTAAGGAGCCTCCAGTGTCCCTGACAAAACATGGACACTGGAGGTTCCTTACACATCCTTAACTCTCACTCGCTCAGTCGTATAAATTTACATAAAAAATGGATACAACTGAGCGAGTGAGGGTTAAGGGCCACGATCAGGGGCCCAGCAGTGGCACCTTTTTGTGGACCTGGGATACAAACTCATGACCTTTCACTAGGTAGCACAACACTTTAACCGCTAAGCTACCACATCTCCTTATTAACTATGAACGTTGAATTTAAAAACGTTACAACATTTAAACGTATCTCTAAAGGGATAAAAATTACATTTCATTCTTTAATAAATTGAAATTAAATTGTAATCTTTGGCAAATGGCTGCGGTACAAGGGCGATAACGTACTTCAGGAAATGCGGGAAAATAATCAGCTTCACATTTATAATCCAAATTTCCTACCTTTTTTTTTTTTTTTTTACTTGCGTTACTAGCCGACCGATACAGCAATTAAATCAAGAACGCAGTGAGGAACTTGAAGCCTCTGTGGAATGAGAAAAGCCCTCGCTTTGGGGTCGGTCTCTAAAACGACGTTTCTTGAAGCAAACGTTTGACGGAAAAGACGGAGCAGGACGGACTTTCTGTTTAATTTATTGCTTTATGACCGCATCGTGGTCGCGGAGGCTTCATGCTGCTGATGGAACGTTAGGAGAACGTTTGGACAACGTTGATAAAAGACCTTTCTGTGCACTGATCTTCTACAGTATACGTTTGATCGAACGATAGATATACTTGAATTGTGTTTGTTTTTTGTTTTTTTTCATCACTTATCTACATCCTTTATTTGCTAACTCGATTTAACGTTCAAATAAATGGTGGTTGTGTAATAAGTTGATCTGCTTGTATCTGTTCTATGTGCTTGATGATAATTACATAATACAGAAGGCAGCTGATTAACGAAGCAGGGAAAAAAATCAGCCTGTTTACATAACATCAGCGATAACAGGATTATTATTTACTTCCTGCATACTTTCAGATTCTTTTTTTATACACTTCCTCTTAGTAAAGTGCTATTGTAGGGAAAGAAAGCTAACAGCAACTTGAATTACAAGAAATTGTCTCGGTTCAAATCTTCAGCATCTCGAAAGCCGCGATCCGATTTCTCGTCAACGTTTTCAGCTGGAACTGAAGGAAACTATTAGGTTTTTTTTTTTTTTTAATCAGGATCTATAAACTTCATCTGAAGAAAAAAAAATGCTAGCTGAATAATATAATTTTTTTTTTAATGGAGTTTTGCATGAAGTAAAACTGAAGAACGTTAACGGTGTGAAATGATAAATTACTGCTGAGAATGAATCGTTTTAACGATGTTCATAAGGCGACGGTATTTTTAAAAATTCGTCCCTTTTCACTACAAACAAAACTTCAAGAAATCTGTACGAGACGCCCGACAGCTCCAGCGAGAAGGAGGGTGTGATGTAAGTAGAGTGGGGGATGAATTGTAGCTAAAAGGTTTTTACTTGATAGCTTGTTAGCATAAAAATCGGACAAAATGAAATGGTGACAGTTTATAAAGCCCTTCATTAAAAACCAAGTAAAAGGCCCGGTATGTGACGTTTTCACTCGGCTAATCCAGTCACGTTCTGTAGCTGAAGTTGTTGAGCTAAGATGTTGCCGCCTGGTTTCAGATAAGTACAGGATCATAGTGGATCAAGAGCTTATACCGGGAGCACTGCACATGAGGCGGAAACATGCTACGTCGATACCATTATAAAGAAACTACTTAGATGATTTAAGCACAATTCTAAACTCTACCCAGAAAGCTAGCTAAATATTAATGCTAGCTAAACCATAATGCTAGCTAAGTATTTCTGTTTCCTTTTTGTATTGTACCAGTTGTATATGGTCCAAAATGGCAGAAAAAGCTTTGTGACTCGACTAAATAATTAGCATCACGTACTTCGAACTGAGCGCTAACTCCTAACAATGTCGTCCCCCCCCCCCTCTTTTCTAATTTCTTGACAGCTAGATTTTGAAAATTGTAACTATTAAAAATGACTAAGGCTAGTTCTGTATGCTAGCTTTAGAACTAAGGTGAGGAGGTTGAGGAGGTTTTTGTGGATCTCTCTCTCTCTCTTTCTCTCTCTCTATATATATATATCCTGTCTACATTCGGGTGAGATTCATGTTGTTCGAATAGTTTTAAATCCAATCTGTGGCTTAAGTAGAACGATTGCAACACGCATAAGATACTGATACAGTTATTCCTTGAGCTCGTCTTTCAACCCACGGTCTTAAATCTTTACATGCTCTTATGTGTACACACCCTCACATTACCCGTAACACAGGTTGTGGTTGATTTGCAAGCAATGAAGTTTTTCTGCTTTTGCGAACTTTGCACTGATTGCGCTGAGATTCAGAAAATAAAGATTCGAGTTTCGGGTCCTGGTCTCTGCTTACCAGGAGACATTCCATGCTTTTATTAAATGCTTAAGGAGGAGCGCAGTGCTTAAGTTGTTGGTCTTGAATAGAAAGTTATTAAGCTGCCACTGCTTGGCCCCATGAGCAAGGCCCTTAACCGTCAAGAGCACAGACGTATAAAAATGAGATTAACGTAAGTCGTTCTGCAAATGGACATCTGCTATAAATGTAGGCTTAATGTTTAAACCCAATCCTGCTTTCATCAACCCTTGTGCACTAGGCAGAGAAAAGAAGAAGCCTTTATTTTGTCTCACGTACATTACAGCATAGTCCAATTCTTTCTTCACATATACCAACTTTGGGTGTTAGGGACAGAGCACAGGGTCAACCATGATAGATCACCATTAAGCAATGATGGTTAGGGGCCTTCACCCAGAGCCTTAACTGCTTGACCCCAGGACTCGCCCAGAGTATTCGTCATCTGTCCTGAAAGACTGGATTACTTAGCGTGAAGTCTTGCTCCATCCTAGTCCAGCATTCCACTTTATACCTTTGTCAATGTATCCCGTTCTTCTTGATTATTATGTTTTTATTCTACAGCCTCACATAGTCATGTCTCTACTACATGACAGCTTCATGGGAACGTCGCCTTGCTGACTCATTCCCGCTGAGACTCACCTGCATTAACGCGTCAGGCACAAGTGTCATCACCCGAGCATTTCTATTATTTACCTGCTCCTTTACTTAGTAAATGTCTAAAGGACATTTTCTTCTTAAAATGGGAGAGTCTGAGCACAGAAAAAGAACAATAGTGAGGAACTATCATAGATAACATTCAGAAACAGCTTCCCAAATGTCAAAAGGAAGTAACAATGTATAATGTTAAAGGAACAAACAGTGTTCAGAAATCAGACAATACGTTTATTATGTTGAAATGTAATTGTGAAATCTGGGATTTGTTCATTTATTACATGTGAAAACAATACATTATTTCATCACATTATCTGTCTATCTGTCTAAAATACCATTACAATTCATTCATTCTTTCATTCATTCATTTTTTACCGCTTATCTGAACATCTCAGGCGTCATCGGGCATCGAGGCAGGATACACCCTGGACGGAGTGCCAACCCATCACAGGGCACACACACACTCTCATTCACTCACACACTCACGTACTATGGACAATTTTCCAGAGATGCCAATCAACCTACCATGCATGTCTTTGGACCTGGGGAGGAAACCGGAGTACCCGGAGGAAACCCCCGAGGCACGGGGAGAACATGCAAACTCCACACACACAAGGCGGAGGCAGGAATCGAACCCCCAACGCTGGAGGTGTGAGGCGAACTTGCTAACCACTAAGCCATCGTGCCCCCCCCCCCACCATTACAATTATTCACACAAATTTATGTTGTATTAAAATTATTTTCTAATATGAATTTTACTATGCAAAGTACATTGATTTTTATAATTACTTCTGTGCCATTAATAAAGTCTTCTTCTTTGTCGTCTTCTTCTTTCTCTTCAGTTTCTCCAGGATTTCTGTTTTTTTGGGAGGTTTTTTTTTGATCGTTACCCAAAACCTGATTTTTCTGATTTATTTTTTTTTCCAAATTTGTAAATATTTTTGGTGAAATCACAAGCACAGGATTCTTCTTTTAGACACAAATGAAGACGCATGTTCTACGAGAGCTTTACTGTACACGTGTCCTACGGACGTGAATGAAAGAAGCTGAATGTGTCTTGTGATGGATGACATGACGCAAAATTCTAGAGAAATTTAGAACAATCATAAGAAATTTCGCCTGAATTTCGCCGAAAATGATGAAATATCCCGGAGGACCTGATTTGAACAGATTTCTGTTACATAATTCGTATATCTTTTAGGTTAATAGAGAGACGGTTCACTGATTACTTATCAGTCAGATGTGGGTAATATTTGACATTTTTATAATGTAATTTGTTTATATTCTTTATTACCTTGATTTTAATGATGAATAAACAAGAAGTCTTGTAATTATTAATAAGCCTTTGGTCTCATTAAGTCGACTTCATAAGAAGATGTAACAAGAACATAAACTGCACATTGTACCCGAAAATCTCAAATTCATACTCACTGAGCGGCCATGTTGGAGTCAGAAGCTAGTGTTGAGATGAGGAAGAAACCTTGAGAGGAACCAGACTCATCCTCATTCAGGTGACACTGGACATGAAATAATGTAAAAATAAATAATGTCTTTTCTACAACAGTTTCAGAGCCCCTGAGGAACTAACAGGTCAGAGTCATTTATTGCCCCTTTTCCACCGAGGCAGTTTGAGTGCAGGTTCGGAGCCTAATTTAGGACCAGTTCTTACTGTTTCGACCGCCAAAGCACCGGCTCTGAACCAGGAAACGTGGTTCTTAAGTAGCACCAAAAACGTTGCTGGTCTAGATTTAAGAACCGCTTGCTTCAGGGGCTGTTAGCACATTTGATAATGTACCTTAAGCATACTAATGTTTAATACACTTTTACTTTACCGTGATATGATCAGTTATCAGCACACATGATATGCCCTTTTTCCACCAAAAGCTCTGGCTGTCGAAACAGAAAGAACTGGTTCTAAATTAGGCTCTGGCTCCGAACCAGCAATCAAACTGCCTCGGTGGAAAAGGGGCAGTAAATGACTCTGAGCTGTTAGTTCCTCAGGGGCTCTTGGTTATACAATTCCACTGGACTATAAACTGTTGTAGAAAAGACATTATTTATTTTTACATTATTTCATGTCCAGTGTCACCTGAATGAGGATGAGTCTGGTTCCTCTCAAGGTTTCTTCCTCATCTCAACACTAGCTTCTGACTCCAACATGGCCGCTCAGTGAGTATGAATTTGAGATTTTCGGGTACAATGTGCAGTTTATGTTCTTGTTACATCTTCTTATGAAGTCGACTTAATGAGACCAAAGGCTTATTAATAATTACAAGACTTCTTGTTTATTCATCATTAAAATCAAGGTAATAAAGAATATAAACACATTACATTATAAAAATGTCAAATATTACCCACATCTGACTGATAAGTAATCAGTGAACCGTCTCTCTATTAACCTAAAAGATATACGAATGATGAAACAGAAATCTGTTCAAATCAGGTCCTCCGGGATATTTCATCATTTTCGGCGAAATTCAGGCGAAATTTCTTATGATTGTTCTAAATTTCTCTAGAATTTTGCGTCATGTCATCACAAGACACATTCAGCTTCTTTCATTCACGTCCATAGGACACGTGTACAGTAAAGCTCTCGTAGAACGTCAGAAAAATAAAACAAATGGAATATGCCATAAGTCACATGTTCAACAGGAAGTCGATCAACCAAACTTCCTGAAGATCTCAGATGGTAAGCACGTTTTCTTGTGATTATACTTAATTTTCAGTGAAACTGTGATACTCACTGTTAAGCTTACTAAAAAACTACAATTCCAAGTCCAAATTATCTACAGAAATAAATCAATTCATTGGACAAAATATATACATTCGGATAGTCCTGATGTCCTTATACTGTTAGTTTGGATGCGAGTTTTTTGTATGAACATTTGAAGACTTCAGCAGGAAGGAATCAGTGCTGTTTGTAATTAACAGTGAGTATCACAGTTTCACTGAAAATAAAGTATAATCACAAGCAAACATGCTTACTGTCTGAGATCTTCAGGAACTTTGGTTGATTGACTTCCTGTTGAACATGTGACTTATGTCATCTCACTCATTTTCTACCGCTTATCCGACTACCTTGGGTCACGGGGAGCCTGTGCCTATCTCAGGCGTCATCGGGCATCGAGGCAGGATACACCCTGGACGGAGTGCCAACCCATCGCAGGGCACACACACTCTCATTCACTCACACACTCACACACTACGGACAATTTTCCAGAGATGCCAATCAACCTACCATGCATGTCTTTGGACTCATTCACTCACACACTCACACACTACGGACAATTTTCCAGAGATGCCAATCAACCTACCATGCATGTCTTTGGACCGGGGGAGGAAACCGGAGTACCTGGAGGAAACCCCCGAGGCACGGGGAGAACATGTAAACTCCACACACACAAGGCGGAGGCGGGAATCGAACCCCGACCCTGGAGGTGTGAGGCGAATGTGCTAACCACTAAGCCACCGTGCCCCCCGACTTATGGCATATTCCATTTATTTTATTTTTCTTAGAGGTGACTGTGTTCAGGTTCAGGTACAGATGACTCGAGGGAAAGGATGTTTCAAGCGTGAGGTGTTTGATGGATTTATATACATTAATGCAATCGAATAATACGATTTTAAAAGATTTGCAAAAGTATTCATACCCACTGAACTTTTTCACATCTTGACACGTTACAACCACAAACAAAAATGTATTTTATTAGGACTTTATGTGATAGACCAACACAAAGTGGCACATAATTGTGAAGTGGAAGGAAAATCATAAATGGTGTCCAGATTTTTTTTTTATTACAAATAAATATCTGACAAGTGTGGCATGCGTTTGTATTCAGCCCCACAGAGTCAATACTTTGTAGAACCACCTTTTGCTGCAATTACAGCTGCAAGTCTTTTTTGGGGTTTGTCTCTACCACCTTTGCACATCTAGAGAGTGAAATTTTTGCCCA
>NC_062529.1:24044703-24089703 GCF_022655615.1 Tachysurus fulvidraco | reverse complement strand
AAACACTTGTCTTGTAATCTGTAGATGGGACGCCCAGCTTGGACTTGGTCTGTGGTTTGTTCTCCAGTTCATGCAGGGGCAGCGTACAGTTGCTATCCTGGTCCCGACTTGGAGGCTTGTACATATGCATGGCTTGTGCTCGATGACTCCTGGAACGCTTGGCACAGCTGGAGATGCGCTTGGCTAGGAGATATAAGATCTCACAGATGTTCAGAACAATGCAGATGGCTGAGGCACCCACCATGAAGTAGGTGAACATCTTTTTTTCAGTGGGCCGGCCGATGTAGCAGTCCACAATATTGGGACATGGGAAGATCTGGCACTTAACGACTCGGGGCAGATGAAAGCTATTGTAGATGTGGTGAAGGATGTAGAGAAAGGCCACCTCAATTCCTGTCTTGGCAAAGAGACTGATCAGATAGGTCCACCAGAGGCCTCCATGCTTCTTGCCTGTATCATCATAGAGCTTGGCGTCAGCGCCATGTTTGGCGCGGTATTTGCGTTCCCGTTCCTCACGATACTTAACGTGCATAACCACAAGTAGTGACGGGCACGTGACAAAGATGAGCTGAAGGGCCCACAGGCGGATGTGCGAGATGGGGAAGAAGTGGTCATAGCATACGTTGGCGCATCCAGGCTGCTTGATGTTACAGTCAAAGTCCTTCTGGTCATCACTCCACACTCGCTCTGCTGCTACCACATACACCAGGACACGAAAGACGAAAACCACCGAGAGCCAGATGCGTCCGAACGCCGTCGAGTACTTGTTTACCCCACTGAGCAGGGCCTGGAATGTTTTCCAGTCCATAGCTCTAATTTCTTAGTCTCTTAATCCCTTCTTAAATTCCCTTTTATCCTCTTTTTCCTTTTCTTCACACTACTTGATCTCTGATCTACTTTTTTTTTGTCTACTTGATTCTGTTTAATTTCTAGTAACTTTTTCTGATGATGGGTCTTAATGAACTCTGGGAAAAGAAACAAAAACAAAAAAAAAGTAGGGTTATGGTACAATTTCCTTAAAAAAAAAACAAAAAAAAAACAGCAGACTGTAATATTATATGGCTACTAGCAAGCTAGCTATATGGAAATCTGTCTAGTGTTATGACTGCAAGCTAATCACACATAAGTATTCAGTTAGCAGATAAAGTTGAAGCTTATCTCTTAATATTTAGATGGAATAAATGAGAAATTGTTCATCTGATCATAGTTCGGTCTTCTGTGTTGCTAAATCGTAAGTCTTGGTGCTTAAGTCATGTCTAAATTATGCTGCTTATCAGTTTAATAAAGCTTGCAAATCTGTTGCACTTCACGGGGAGCGCTGAGATTTAAACCAAAGCTAAGAAGTAAACAATTTAATTCCAGAAGTCAAGACTAGTTCAATAATTTGGCTTCTACTGCAACTCTTTACACATTTTTTTTTACAAGAAATTAACTTTCCACTTTAAGTTCCAGTACATTTAAGTCATACGTTTGAAGAAACGTATTACAAGAGCAGATTGTTAATAAATATAAATGCAGGTTTAATTAGCTTGTTTTAATGTTGTCAAACCAGTTGTACGGGCTGCAGAAAATCTGCAGAAAAACTGAACAAATCTTAGGACCGACACACACTCTTGACATTAAAAATAATGAAAAAACACACCCTATGGCACAGTTCGAACATTAAATTATTAAGTGATTAAGAAAATCCATATGGTTGCAAAACGTCAGACCATGTAAATCTAAAGTAAAATTTACAGGATCTTTATTTTTATTTATTTATTTATTTTTAGCAGTGTGTCTAGCAAGCAAACTTTGCTTTAGAACTGTGTATAGTTTAGATTTTATCTAGTGTATACCTACATTTCCTAAAGTTTGATTTTTTACTGTAAAAAGCTCAAAGTGTCGGAATTATATCTAGTAAATTTGATAAATGTTTGATTTTAGGAATATAAAGGAATATAAAATACATAAGAATTTAATAAACTGTGCGTTAATACAGTGACTGGTGTTGGGATAAAACATGCAGAAATAAATAAATAAATAAATAAATAAATAAATAAATAAATAAATAAATAAATAAATAAATAAATAAGGAAGGAGGTTGGTTTTTTGTGTCTCTTTCAGATTATTCTAACAGTATTAGATAACTTGGTTAATTCACACCTATTAAATATCTGTCATGTCTATTCTATATAATTCGCTTTCAACTCTACTCTTCTTCCTGAACATGAAGTTACACAACACGTGAAATAAAACCGTATGTGAAACTCTACTTACTTCAAATTTAATCCCGGTCCAGAAACAAAACAATCTGATTCCACTGATTCTCTGATCGGTTTAATTTCTAATCTATGAAAAATGTTCGGTCTCCATTCGACCTGAAGCTTGTAAAAATGTATCTAGAGCATCTTGTGAAGGTGGAGTAAAAAAAAAGTTGCCCGTAACTTGTTGCTATTGGGTTGCCAGTTCCCACTCAATCCCCCATACCTGAATAGAAGTTTAATAAGCTTTAAATTTGAAAAAAAAAAAAAGCTGCTTAATTTGATTTGTTCTGTCACAATAAGATATTAATTTATATGTCAAAGGGTTTAATCTATTTCCATAGAAAGGTCTGTTATATTTGTGAGAGTTCTTTCAATCCATAGTGTATAATGAACTTTAGGATATAGTGCACACAGAATGTATAATGAAGGTTGCCAGATTGGAGTAATTCCATTAAACCATGTTAGAATTTGCATTGTTTTATAAAGTCAACCTAAATGCACAGGGACTCACAATCGGACCATGAAGCAACAGAAGAAGTGGCCTGGTCTGGTGAATCACTGTTTTTTTTTCCACAGTAACAGCATTTCCTAATGGCAGTGGCCTCTTTCAGCATGATGATGTTTCATGACACACTGTGAAAAAATGTTTTCAATTAAATGACCCTTTTTAGTGGGTTATGAGGTGAATCAATTGTCTAGTTTGAATGTAAAAACAAAAAAGTTTCATATGCATGATTATTCATTTTACAAGAAGGTATAATGAGCGATAGTTAAATGAATTAATGAAATAAAAAACACAGCAGGGTTTGTGGTTATAGGAAACTAATGACTAGCGATTATCAGGGTGGTGTGATTACACAGATTTACCACCAGGAAGTTGATTATGTTCCTATAAAAGCCAACAACAAATTATTTATTTCTTCTTTAATCAGTAATCATAATTTCCCAAGCTATAGATTATTTTTTATTTTTTAGAATGACATATTATATTATTGCATTTATTGTCACATCTGTGAAAGTTTCATTATATCGTATCTATAATCAGTCTTTCCATCACTGGCCTCTCTTTGTTTATTATGTTTTGAGCTGTTACCATGGAAACAAGCACAATAATCAAATCTGTGATCTCCAGTTGCATTAATGTCCGAGCTACTGTTATAGAAGATAAGACCTTCTGACCAATCAGAGCCCAGATTTAATCTGCACTTTAATGTGTGTCATAATGACGTATATGCGTGTTATAATAAATCTTTTAAACGACAGGAAAAACTCATTTTGGGCCTTAATGTATAATGTACTAAATATTCAGTGTTCATGAGTAATGTTTTACCGACTGCTCATTCACAGGGTTAAAAAAAGTTTAAAAAGTCTTGAAAACTGTTGGTTCAAATGTGTTTGGAGTGAAGAAAAATATAAAAGTTAGTGGGGTTTATTTCTGTATTTATTTATTTATATGTTTGTTTGTTTGTTTACTTACTTATCTATCTATCTATTTATTTATTTCTGTATTTTTATTTCTTTATTTGTTTGTTTTATTAATTTGTATTAATTTGAAATAAAGTATTAGTTTTTCCTATTCATTATTTTGTCTGATTAAATAGATATTTATAAATAAATAAATAAACAAACAAATAAATAAATAAATAAATAAATGTTTAATTCATATTCGTATAATGTACAAATAAATTGTTTTTTTTATTTTTAAGATCCACCACATCCACTTTTAAAACTGCACCCTTGAGCATATCCCAGTTATGAATGTATAAAGGGCACTGTAAAAAAAATTAAGTAGCATTTATTTATAAAAAAAAGATCATAATGTAACTGCAGATCAGATATTTTATAGCTGACTAGAAGCCAAGTTCTTTTTTAAAACCTGACGGTAACTGTCCCGTTTGACGTGTTCTGCCAAAAGAATTGTTCTCATAAACAAGCTTGGTCTAAACTTGCCCAGAACTTGAACTGCACGCGATTAGGATGTGTATTTGTCATAAATAGTATTCCAGCTGTCTGATATTAGAGACCTCTGACTATAAAATACTGGGGCTTACAGAGACAATAATGTTCTAAAAGAAAAGATTCTGCTTTCTGCCTCTTTGTGGTCTGAATGTATAAGTGTATGAGTTCAGGATAAGGATCTATGTTCCTTAGATTGTTCTGTGATGTTAAAAAAAGATCTAGTATATAAAGTTACCAGTTTTATGTATAACTGCTATATTTTACTGTTTTAAATGGAAATTTTTCGCTTTAGTTTTTCAGTGTTTTGGAGAGAACGTGTTCAGACTTCAGACTTCCTGCATTGAATCCAAACCTGTGGTTGATTTGTGTTCACTGCAGGTGTTAATGTAACACACTTAGCAGTTAATACATCCCTGTAGCTCTTTATCGATTTTTGTAATTCTTTCAGAATAAAGAAAAATGAATGAAAAATTCATTTTAATACCAAAGACGCTTTTATCACTAGAAATACTGGATTTTTCATTTTCTGGTGCAGGTCCCAAGGTGTGATTACCCCCTGTTGAGATTTTCACAGTTCTTCAGCCCTGCTTTTGTTGTGCAAATGCCCCCCATCACCTGTGAGGCCTGTCTCATCTGCATTTGTTCACTCAGAGTAGCTCAGATCCAAGGCAGGCCAAACCTCTGTCTGTGACGGAAACCTTCAAGGCCTATCTATACAAAATAGTCTGTTTAATTTATATAAAAAAATTGTGTGCTAAGGTTTGTCATTGCCATAGTACATATCATATTTATATAACCCTTGTGCAGACCTGGGGTCTATTTGACTCATCTGGAAAGTTTAATGTGTCATAACTTGGGTTTCCTTCCACATATTTGCCTGAAATTTACCAGGATTGTTCCAAATTATGAACTCTGCAAGTAAAATTAATCTTGTCCTCCCGGGTCAATTTGACCCGGGCACATTTAGTGGGGCAATAGGTCACACTTTTACCCTTTTCAGCGCAATGAACATACATACCTGTACAGACACAAAAATGCACACATAAAATGTCCACTAACACACGCACCCAAAACACACACACTCACACACACACACACACACACACACACACACACACACACACACACACACACACACACACACACACACACAAATTGGGCATTGCACTTCATTATGCCTTTTGATACACTTTTGCTATGCCTTTGCCTAGCAGAGGAGTGTGTATGAGACATGAGGAGTGTGTTTGGAACAGTAAGAGTGTGTATGAGACATGAAGAGGAGTGTGTATGAGACATGTCATGTTCATTATTCCTTTTGATACACTTTTGCTATGCCTTTGCCTGGCAGAGGAGTGTGTATGAGACATGAGGAGTGTGTTTGGAACAGTAAGAGTGTGTATGAGACATGAAGAGGAGTGTGTATGAGACATCCCTTACTTGGGAAAGAATGAAAAGTTGCTAATACATGAATAAAATGAAAACTTGCTAACACTTCAGTCTCCAACGTATGTTTGTAGACAAATGTCATAAGCTGAGTGAAGTTATGGTCCATGGCTTTTTACATGTTCTTACACATACAGAATAAAATGATGTAATTTCATTTTCGTTGGCCATCAATGAATTATAACACCAAAAGTGAATTTTGAGACGGAACAAGAACCCAACATGCCTCCACAGAAGATGCACCGTGGTACTGGGAAGCCCTGTCTGAGCCAGACGACAAAAGGCGGCACTGTGTGGGTAGAGGAGAACATTGGAATGCCCAGTGCAGGAGCAAATCGCTTGTGCTTCACTGCGCAAGCTGGACCCTGGGCGACTGGGGTACTTTCCCAAGTAAGGAAATGCATTGCAGACAAATTTGGTCTCCAAATCTGTGGCCATCCAGAACTTGATCCCAAATTTGTCTGGCTTGGTTGCGATATACTGTGTGAATGGACAACAAACCATGGTAGGGAACAGTTGTTCATCTATGGTCATGTGTTTTCCTGGAGTGAAACTCTCAGCACAGTTCTTGAAGTTGAAGCATGTCAAGATGTCGGAGACCGCAGCAAATTTGTCTGTTAGAAGGTGTTGTATAATTGAAATGAATCTATCTCTTGGCATTGTCTCTTTGAAATCCAGGAGATTGTTTTGAAACCATTTTGACCATTTATAATGTCAGTAAATAATAAAACCTGTTTTTTCCAGGTCATGAATGCTTATAAAGTAAAAATTTTACAATGATCACCATTCTGTGTGATCAGCTTACATTTTGAACATTTTACACTTATGTCTATTTTGCCTACCAGATGCCATCTGATCACCCAAAACGGGCTACACACACACACACACACACACACACACACACACACACACACACACACACACACACACACACACACCACTCAAAAACTTGGCATAATTTATTGAGAATAAAACTTCCTTTACACCTCTTATGCTTTTTATTATATTTAATTTATAAACAATAAACCTAGAGATATTATGCCATGATTTTAAGTAAAATAAGCAGAAATTATTAAATATTATTTTGGATAACCACTGGCTGGTGTATGTCAAACATCCACAGGTCAAAGCTGACTGAAGCAACTAAATTCATGAATAAAAGAGAGAAAACAAATATGATTTGAATATGAAAACACAACATCTGTGTGTGTGTGTGTGTATGTGTGTGTGTGTGTGTGTGTGTGTGTGTGTGTGTGTGTGTGTGTGTGTGTGTGTGTGTGTGTGTGTTAGGTCCAGGGATTTTACGCAAAATTGCACAGGTTTAGCAAATCAACACAAGTTCATGACCTTCTGATTTTCCCCTTCTATAAAGCTATTAGGAAGAAATAACTTTAAAAGATCATCTGAGACAAGGAAAGACAAAAACTTGGGTGTGTACATTTTAACTTAAGGAAATAAAAAAAAGTGTGGGTGGATTATATACACGGGAAAAGCTGAAAAATTTTATCTGATTTAGCGAAGAAATGATTTCCCCCTTGTTTCACTGTTTTCTTTACCATTTTTAGATTTGTGTTTTATTTATTTGTTTGTTTGTTTGTTTGTTTGTTTGTTTATGCACACAATTTTCTTAATTTTTTGTTTTCTTCTTGCTTTTAATTTGTCAGCTAGTTTTATCGTTCACTTCCTTTTTCATGTATATACATTTGAATGTTTTTTTTTTTTACTTTTTCTGAATATAAAATTTTTTATTGTATTTTTTTTCCTATATAAACAAGAATCTACCCTTAAACCACCCTTCAGTGCACTCTCTGTTTTGTCTGTATGTTTTGCGAGGATTTCCCCCCATTAAAGGCCTCCACTCCCTTCCTCAGGAAAATGGAGAATTTGTCATCTCCACGAAAACACAACCATAACCATCTCCATGCGCCGTTCTGACTCACCACAAAAACCTGCTTGATCCAAACCCACACATAAAGGAGGGAACTGCAGCAGTGACTCCCTCCTGCCACACAAAGCAGTGCCATGTATTAACTTGTGCTTTTTTCTTTACTCAGAGATATTCATTTCTCCAGATAAACATTCTTTATCATCATGTGATTTCAATATGAAATCTGCATTAGTGTTGGTTTAAACCTGTCTGTTCCTGTTGGAGAAAATATTTGATGTCTTTAGGGAGTGGCAGTGCATGTTGAGTGGGTGTTTGTGTATCTTGGAGAAGTGTGATGCCATGAAGATGTTGAAATCATGACTACGGCAAGAAAGAACAAGACAGCTACTGAATTAACAGGAAAAAACTTCTCCTGAGCTGGAGACTGAAGAGTCCCTAGTGTTTAAACCTGCAGGCATGGACTGGGGTCTCTACTTAGTTCATGTGGATTTAATTATGTACCAAAGGAATTAGTGTTGGGTCCATAGCGATCTCAGAGTTTGCGATGACCCATTAGTTCCTCAGGAGCTCTCGATTGCTGTAGAATGGATTTTTTATTATTTACATTTACATATATTTCCTGTCCAGTGTCACACAAATGAGGATGGGTTCCCTTCTGAGTCCGGTTCCTCTCATGGTTCCTTCCTCATTTCATCTCAGGGAGTTTGTCCTTGCTGCCCCCTCGTTAGGGGTAGGGATATATATATATATATATATATATATATATATATATATATATATATATATATATATATATATATATATATATATATATAATTTAAAATTGTAAACTTTAAATGTATGTATTAATGAATTTTTTATTATTATTATTATTATTATTATTATTATTATTATTATTATTATTATTATTATTATTATTATATGTATTTGTTTTTCTTGGAAAAGAATCCTCACAAGTTCCTTGGATAAGTATGGCTTATCTTCCTGAAGAGGAACAATCTCTAACAGTTCACCTTCCTAGAGTTTAGAAAAGTTTTAATGCTTAAATCTCTGACAACCAAATTAACCAATCAAAGAAGGTTCCAAAGTAGAAGATAACTTTTACTCTTATCTTAGGAATTTGCATGCAAAACCTGAAGTTTCAAAAGATGTCTTGCCCAAAACGAAAGTTCCATATCAAAGACGTTTTGGCATCCTGAACATTGAAATAGAGATAAGTTAAAACTCGCTAGGCCAGACATTACTTAGGGTGTCACTTTTCAGCGTGCTGAAGCATGCCTGTGCAAAACAATCGTCATCCTTGCATACCAGAGCTATAGAGACTGTTGGAGGTGGGTGAGGAGAACAGGTTAGTTTTATCTGAGTGAAAGTAAATAATTTGATTTTAGGAGGCTCTCATGACGAGAAGGTTGTGAGGTTTAATCCCACGCCCTGTGATAAGAGTTCTGAGTAGAACTGACGTGAAATCTGTACTGTTGTGTAACATAGAACCTGTTGTTTACCATGGTAATGCTATAATGACAGGGTTTTATTTTCTGTCAGGAGGGTGTGCCATAACTGTCAGAGGACCAGCAAGCCGTTGGAAAGCAGGGAGTTCCACAAAACAGGAAATTCTGATCTTCAGATTAAGGTCCCTCCATAAACATTGGTATGCATTGTGACAGAATCTTCACTCTAGGGCTGCTGGTTTGATCATTTGCATAAGTTGTATAACCTTGGGGACAAAAAAGAAGCACAACAGCTGAGTTGTGGAACTTGTCAGAGGTCTTAAAAGTCATGTGATTCAAATCCACAACTTCCAGATGACTAGCACCAACCAAGAGCTTTAAAGCTTCAGCGTATAAATACAAATGATGAATATTTTTCCTGTCAGTATTTGTATTGCAAGTCAAATTTTTTTTTAATTATTATTAGTCCAAAGAAAACCAAAAAGCATTCATAAGTGTTTAACCCTCCTGGTTTTTGAAGCTCCAGATTAAATGTTTTCATGTGGACACAATGGAATTATATTTGGTCTTTACTTAAATATTAAAATCCTGTTGTCTGGACTAAAAAACACCTTAGCTGAACTGTTGCTGTGGAGCATTGCAGGGGGGGGGGGGCATGGTGGCTTAGTAGTTAGCACGTTCTCCTCACACCTCCAGGGTTGGGGGTTCAATTCCCGCCTCCGCCTTGTGTGTGTGGAGTTTGCATGTTCTCTCCGTGCCTCGGGGGTTTACTCCGAGTACTCCGGTTTCCTCCCCCGGTCCAAAGACATGCATGGTAGGTTGATTCTGAGGGATATACAGTCAATACAGTCGAAGGTTCACCAGACAATAATTTTTTAAGAATTCTTCATAATTTAAGTCTGCATTCGAGAATGGTGAGAAAGAAACTAGGAAAGCACAAGTGAAGATGTTTTTTGTTTTTTGGTGTGATGAGACAGAGATCGAGATGTTTTTGGTTTTAGGTAAGGTTATAAGCATTATTTGTGGTACAATCCAAGCCAAGTCTTACCTCGTTACCTCAATGAGCACAGTGAAACATAATCTGATTGGGGGATAGGGCAAAATACATGGGGTGTTAGAAAAAAAAACAAAAAAACATTACAACACTGAAGCTTGGGAAAAACACTTTCTCAGCAGGACACTGGTCTCAAACACAAGGCCAAAGCAATGAAACAGTGTTTAAAAATAGTGTCCAAGCACACTGGCCAGGTCAAAGACTTGATCTGAATACTCCTGAGATACTGTGGCATCAATTGTAAGCTGGAATTTCCAGACAACATTCAACTGGAGCAAATCAGCCAGGAAATAATGTTGCAAGAAATTCACCGACCTCAACGCACACCGCTGTTATGGCCGCAAAAGGTCGATTCTACCAAGTACTATTCTGAAGGGGGCACATACTTATGCACACACCATATTTCAGTTGATAACTTTTATTAGGGTTTGAATACCTTTGCAATGGCTTCCACTAAGCGTCTTCGTTACTCGTTACTACAAAATAAACACAGAAGAAATGTGTGTGACTGCAATAAGGGAGGTTTGGCGAATCACTGCTCCTAGATTGCATTACGCACGTCCGCGCGCGATACGGAGAAGCACAGGTACGCGCAGCGTGCACGCGCAGTCAGAGCTGGAGGCGTTTATCTATAACGTTAATCGGCTGAAAGACGCAAAGACGACAACCAAAAGCAGTGAAATGTCACTGTTCTTATTACCAGAGTTGTAGCACAAACAACATATTAAGGCAAACAATCCATTTAATACTAAATAAAAATAGCATTTATTGATTCGGTCTTTGTCTTGTGAATATTAGTTTATTAATGACTGCATTCATCAGACACACTGTTTGTAGAGAATGCACACATACATGAACTGATCTGATTCGAGACTGACATCATTACATCATGTATAAAATTTTGGTGTCCACTTTTGCCATTTTAAATAATACCATAACTTTTGGCTTACTATATAATATATAATATAAAACTCTTCTTGTTTTAAATTCTCACTGAGGGATAAAACCCCTAAAGATTAATCCCTAGAACCGCCGCTGATCTTATGCCTACGGAAAATCACTGAAATTTTACTTTTTACTTTTACTTCAAATACTTAAGTACATTAAATATCAGAAAATGACTTTTGATACTTAAGTACAGTAAATATCAGATACTTTAAGACTTTTACTTGAGTAGTATTCTAAAAGGTGACTTTCACTTCTACCGAAGTCTTTTTCTAGTACGATACTTGTACATTTACTCAAGTATTGCTTTCTAGTACTTTATAAAACACTGCTCTGAACATTCTCTCAAGTTAAAGGTCCAGATAAAGCAGTAAGATGTTTTGTGAACATTTAAGGAAAAGTCCAGTGTCAGCGCACTAGGACAGGGATCAGTACAGGGATCAGTAACAGCACACGTTATCTTCTGAACTTCCAGGTAAGGTGACAGATTGACTGTGTGTGTGTGTAACATGTAGGTGATATCAGGAATTGTACGGTTTTGCACTTATTCCACAACTATAAACAGATCAAAAGTAAACCTTGGCAAATTCCTGTTGTCTAAGAAGAATAAAACACTGCTACAAAACAACACGAAGGGTTAATAAAGTACAAAACTTGCTTTAATCGAGAAACTTTTCAGGCCGCACATAGTTTTAAAAATAGCAATGTTGAGAAGATGGACACCAAAACACAGGAAATACAAACTGAGGTTGGTTTACATTCAGAGGGGAAAAGAATTCATTCCTCTCTTCCCAGCATCTGGAAGACTTGCTTACTGAGGATTTGACACAGTTCCTCATGCACAGATAGTTTGAGACCTCAGATTTCTGAATCGCTATTTTTACATAACCACACACACACACACACACACACACACACACACACACACACACACACACACAGCATTTTTGTAATTACCTACAAGGCACATAATTCCCTGAGAACCTACAGCTTGTGGCATGAGGAGCGCAGGAATTTACGACACAGTAATTCTGCGTTTAAGTTTCTTTCCGTAATCCTGATAACTGAGGAAATCGAATTACGTATTAAAAATACGACGCATGAAGAATTGCACACAGAAAAAAAATAGAACATTTTGTATATAAAATAACATCTGGAATGACAAACAGTTGTGCAAAAAAAAAAAAAGGAGTCAGCAGACTTGGCAGTAAAATCTTTGTTTACATCCTCGACGTAACGGTAAACAGTTCAAGAAAATATTTTAATTAGAAATAGTAAAAAAAAACAAAACTACGTGTGTGTGTGTGTGTGTGTGTAAGTGTTCTCGGAGGAATGTCGTTTTACACGTATTGACGGATGTTTTAGCATTTATAAAAAATAAAAAATAAAAAAAAGCACCTTTCAGGCGACGACCACGAACCTCTGGGCGCCAGAGGATTCAGATTTCTTCCAAAGGCAAACCAGAGTCAGATGTAATGGTGCAGATGAGTCATCAGCTTCTTTAGTTCAGCTTCCAGAATTGGTGAATTGCCTTTAGTTACACTAGGCAACGTCTGGTTGACATGAGCTTCTAACACAGATGTGTTCTTAGTTTGTGTATCATTTGTCATCAGGTTTAAACTCTCAAACACACCATCATGGTTTCAGAACTCTAAACAGTTTTCTCCTTATTCCTCACGCATGCTGTAGGATAAACAATTATCCCATTTGTATAACATTAGTGATCCTGAACGAGGAACATTCTGAGATGTACGCACTTTTAAGACGCTGCATTACACACAGCTGTCGCTTTATGCCTTATTTTATGTATGAAATGACAGCTAGCATTCAGTACCTTAGAATTGTTTCTTACAGTTTTAACATATAGACAGAATAAAACGGTGCATTTTTATGTTTTTTTAAATACTTTTTAGTTTTCTTTGTTCGTAGCTATATTTCTGAACAGCTTCGGATCGTCTGCATGAGAAGGACAATGCCGTGTGGTTGCTTTAGGGTGTGGGACGATCGTGTTTCGTTATTTACACACACTTCTTTTCTGAGAGAATGAGAGCGTGGTGGTTTTCAGTTTGATCCCAGGCCTTGCCTGCTTTTCATCCTGGTATAAGTTGATTCACAGCCCAAACCTCTTCATAACAACAGGGCACTGAAAAGAAAAAAAAAGGCTTGACAGGACTTGCATGTTAAATAAGTTCATAACATAGCTACACCCTATTCTCAATGATATGATGAACAAACCACCCATAAAACCGCCTCCTGACACATTAAAGTTTGGATGAAATTTTTTCATAGGCAACTGTCTCGTTCTTTGAGATCAACATTTTCAAGATTAAACCAGTTCTCATTCCCAATCCCACTTCAGGATTTTGGTAAAGTCATAACTGGCCACTATATGCCTTTTTATTAAGTTTATCTCAGGTTCTTTTCCAGTTCCTCTCCAGTTTAAATATGTATTGTGTCATCGTGCCATTGAGACAGTGTACGATGGCACTTTTCCCACCAGCTTATCGCTGTCCTTCAGTGAATTCGGGTTCTTGATGCTATGAATGGAAGTAGCACGAGCTACCTGCCTAGAACCCCTGAGCATCTGAACACCTTCATGGCATCGCTTGCAAACCAGGTAAAGGATCTCACAGAATGAGAGAAGGATGCACACCAGACTGCTGACCACCATGAAGAGTGTGAAGATCCTCTTCTCGGTGGGCCTCGAGATAAAGCAGTCCACCGTGTTGGGGCACGGCGTCTCTGAACACTTCACCAGCGACGGGAAGTCATAGCCCTCGTACAGGTAGTACACCAGGTAGATGAAGGCACAATCGACACCCATCTTGAAGACTAACGTAAGCACGTAGGTCCACCAGAGTCCGCCACGCTTCTTGCCTGTGTTCTGGTAAAGGCGGTTGCAGGTTTCGCCAAACTTTGCGCGGTGCTTGCGCTCACGTTCCTCACGGTACGCAACGTGCAGCACCACCAGCAGTGATGGACACGTCACAAAGATCAGCTGCAGTGCCCACAGACGGATATGTGAGACCGGGAAGAAGTGGTCATAGCAGACATTGTGGCAGCCCGGCTGTGCCGTGTTACAAGTGAAATCCTTCTGATCGTCACCCCACACCTTCTCCGCAGCCACCACAAACACCATAACACGGAACAAGAACACCACGGACAGCCAGATGCGCCCGAATGCAGTAGAATATTTGTTGACCCCGCTTAGGAGACCCTGAAGGAATGCCCAGTTCATGGTGTTGAGTGGTCCTCAGAGATCCTGAGAGAGAACACTGGGTGAAGGAGAGGATCTCCAGAAACCACAGAAGGATACTGAGCACCTGCAATAGGAACAAAGACAGAAAGGGTTTAGGAATGAATGCGACATCACAGAATCACACCAAAAACACCCCAATACAATGCAGGAGCCAGTTCAGGAACAGGTTCTCAAACGGTTCTGCAGGTTTTCCAACAAGCTAACTCTGGAACCAAAAACTTTGCTGTTGTTTGTTTGTTCGTTTGATGGGCAGGAACTCGGGTATGGTGCTTGGAAGCTGATGCAAAACTCAGTATGAATATTTTTATGAAATAAAATCATTAAATAAATGTCACATTAAGTCAAGGTGTTTGTCCGTTGGATGATTGATACGTTTATATTTTTGCCAATGATTTGATAATTTTTTTCAGACATAAAAATAATAAAAAAATAAATCAAGTCCCTAAACAGAAATCTCAAATTTAAATATCTAATCTCTAAAAATATTGCCATCTGATCACGTCACTGAAATTTGAAGCCTTTGGGGACAAAATCGCTGGCAAAAACGCACATTTTTTAAATACTGATTTGATTTCATCCTGTGTATTTAATTCAAAATATACAAAATACATAAACGTTGTTTTTTTTTTGGCTCCACACGTAAAGCAACAAACATTAGCCACATTAATGAGGATATTACTAATTAAACATCGTTCTTTTATCTTTCTACATACATAGAATTATTAAGTAAAACAAATCAAAAATAGAACGACCAGACGGTTACTTGTTTGGCTTCGGATGATAAGCACAGATCTTCCACGCATGTTGTTATGCGATGAGAAAATTCCTGTTTAATTATAATTGTGACTTTCTCAAACCGGTGGAGCAGCAGCTTCTTAGCAAACGTTGCTGGTTTGATGAAGCCTCCAGCGCTGTGTTAATGGAAAAAGGTTTTAAAAAATATATAAATACAGGTTTGTACTCAGTGAATCGCACTTACACTCACTTGAAGTTCTGGTCGTGAGGAAACGTAAAACGACGCAATGGACTATTGAGAGAACTTTAGCTTTAAGAGACCTGTCATGTGAGTGGACACGTTTGTAATGTGCAAATGTATGAAAATGTGCTGCTAGGAGGAAAGAGAGATGGAATAGAAACAATAGAAACGACTGAACATACGAGTTTTTTTTTTATATATACTGTATCTTTATATCGTGATCTATAAAAATTGTTGATAATGTCTCATGATATATTGTACAAGCCTCACAGTTTAGGATACTTTATAACGTCTTTTAAATAGTATTTTAAACACTGCAGAAAATTAATAATAAATTCTTAGGAATAAAATAACATCATATAACAATTTAACAAAAGATTTAGACAAGAAAATACTTACAAATCAAATGAGAAAAGTTAAAGAGTGGTAGAAACTGCTTCAGCCACAGTCTGTGTTCAGCAACAAGTCATTACTAAATCTCTGGCTCACACTCAATTTGCATGGAGAAGTCCAGGAGTCAACCTCTAAAAAAGAATCGAGTCTTTAATGAAAGAGTCGATTCCAAATATTCAACCGTTAAATGTTTGCACACTTTATGAACATTTGATAAGTATTATACTTCATATCTGGAATTAAAGTTCATGAAATGTTTATCATCACATATTAGACTGAACCAACAAAAAAATAAAAAAAAATAAATCCTGTGAAATCGACATAAACGATTCCTAAATTAGAATTCGAATCAGAGTCGACACAGTGATCACACCGTGTTATCGCGAGAGTTTGAGGAATCGACACGAAAGAACACGCGCGACACCTGGCGTGTCATTTAAGAAAACATTTGCTGAGATTTTTATTTTTTATTTTTAAAGACTAAAGTGTCAGATTCTACATTTTAAAGTGACTGGGGTTTGCATAGACAGATTCTTTGGGACACAGATACTTCCTGGCAACCTCCCAAGCCAAAAAATAAATTAATAAATATTTTATAATTATATAAATATATAAACAATTAAAAATATTTTTTATTATTTTGTTTAATTTTTATTATCTATAATTTATTTATTTATTAAATAAAGTTCACAGCTACTGGGATGACGTCTGTGAACTTTAATTCCTCCTAACAGATTATTATTTACGATCATTAAATGACTCTTTAATGCTGTATCACACGGATTTGAAGCTGCTTATGGCTTAAATAATAAAAACATTTACAAACTGAAAGTGAAGTGAAAGTGACATACGGCTAAAAGTACAGTGACCCAGACTCAATTCGTTCTCTGCATTTAACCCATCCAAAGTGCACACACACACTGCAGTGAAGACACACACACACACTGCAGTGAAGACACACACACACACTGCAGTGAAGACACACACACACTGCAGTGAAGACACACACACACTGCAGTGAAGACACACACACACTGCAGTGAAGACGCACACACGCACACAGAGCAGTGAAGACACACACACGCACGCACGCAGAGCAGTGAAGACACACACACGCACGCACGCACGCAGAGCAGTGAAGACACACACGCACGCACGCAGAGCAGTGAAGACACACACGCGCACGCACGCAGAGCAGTGAAGACACACACGCGCACGCAGAGCAGTGAAGACACACGCGCACGCAGAGCAGTGAAGACACACACACGCAGAGCAGTGAAGAGACACGCACGCACGCAGAGCAGTGAAGACACACACGCACGCACGCAGAGCAGTGAAGACACACACGCACGCACGCAGAGCAGTGAAGACACGCACGCACGCACGCAGAGCAGTGAAGACACGCACGCACGCACGCAGAGCAGTGAAGACACACACGCACGCACGCAGAGCAGTGAAGACACACACACGCACGCAGAGCAGTGAAGACACACACACGCACGCAGAGCAGTGAAGACACACACACACACAGAGCAGTGAAGACACACACACACACAGAGCAGTGAAGACACACACACACACAGAGCAGTGAAGACACACACACACACAGAGCAGTGAAGACACACACACACACACAGAGCAGTGAAGACACACACACACACACACACACAGAGCAGTGAAGACACACACACACACACACACAGAGCAGTGAAGACACACACACACACACAGAGCAGTGAAGACACACACACACACACAGAGCAGTGAAGACACACACACACACAGCAGTGAAGACACACACACACACACAGCAGTGAAGACACACACACACACACACACAGAGCAGTGAAGACACACACACACACACAGAGCAGTGAAGACACACACACACACACACACACACAGAGCAGTGAAGACACACACACACACACACACAGAGCAGTGAAGACACACACACACACACAGAGCAGTGAAGACACACACACACACACACAGAGCAGTGAAGACACACACACACACACACAGAGCAGTGAAGACACACACACACACACACACACACAGAGCAGTGAAGACACACACACACACACACACACAGAGCAGTGAAGACACACACACACACACACACAGAGCAGTGAAGACACACACACACACACACAGAGCAGTGAAGACACACACACACACACACAGAGCAGTGAAGACACACACACACACACAGAGCAGTGAAGACACACACACACACACAGAGCAGTGAAGACACACACACACACACAGAGCAGTGAAGACACACACACACACACACACACACAGAGCAGTGAAGACACACACACACACACACACAGAGCAGTGAAGACACACACACACACACACACAGAGCAGTGAAGACACACACACACACACACACAGAGCAGTGAAGACACACACACACACACACACACAGAGCAGTGAAGACACACACACACACACACACACACACACACACAGAGCAGTGAAGACACACACACACACACACACACACACAGAGCAGTGAAGACACACACACACACACGCACGCACGCAGAGCAGTGAAGACACACACGCACGCACGCAGAGCAGTGAAGACACACACGCACGCACGCACGCAGAGCAGTGAAGACACACACGCACGCACGCACGCAGAGCAGTGAAGACACACACGCACGCACGCACGCAGAGCAGTGAAGACACACACACACGCACGCAGAGCAGTGAAGACACACACACGCACGCAGAGCAGTGAAGACACACACACACAGAGCAGTGAAGACACACACACACAGAGCAGTGAAGACACACACACACAGAGCAGTGAAGACACACACACACACACACAGAGCAGTGAAGACACACACACACACACACACAGAGCAGTGAAGACACACACACACACACACACACACAGAGCAGTGAAGACACACACACACACACACACACACAGAGCAGTGAAGACACACACACACACACACACACAGAGCAGTGAAGACACACACACACACACACACACAGAGCAGTGAAGACACACACACACACACACACAGAGCAGTGAAGACACACACACACACACACACACACAGAGCAGTGAAGACACACACACACACACACACACACAGAGCAGTGAAGACACACACACACACACACACACACAGAGCAGTGAAGACACACACACACACACAGAGCAGTGAAGACACACACACACACACACACACACAGAGCAGTGAAGACACACACACACACACAGAGCAGTGAAGACACACACACACACACAGAGCAGTGAAGACACACACACACACACAGAGCAGTGAAGACACACACACACACACACACAGAGCAGTGAAGACACACACACACACATACACACAGAGCAGTGAAGACACACACACACACACACACACAGAGCAGTGAAGACACACACACACACACACACACACACACACAGAGCAGTGAAGACACACACACACACACACACAGAGCAGTGAAGACACACACACACACACACACACACACAGAGCAGTGAAGACACACACACACACAGAGCAGTGAAGACACACACACACACACACACACACACAGAGCAGTGAAGACACACACACACAGAGCAGTGAAGACACACACACACACACACAGAGCAGTGAAGACACACACACACACACAGAGCAGTGAAGACACACACACACACACACAGAGCAGTGAAGACACACACACACACAGAGCAGTGAAGACACACACACACACAGAGCAGTGAAGACACACACACACACACACACAGAGCAGTGAAGACACACACACACACACAGAGCAGTGAAGACACACACACAGAGCAGTGAAGACACACACACACAGAGCAGTGAAGACACACACACACACACACACAGAGCAGTGAAGACACACACACACACACAGAGCAGTGAAGACACACACACACACACACACACAGAGCAGTGAAGACACACACACACAGAGCAGTGAAGACACACACACACAGAGCAGTGAAGACACACACACACAGAGCAGTGAAGACACACACACACAGAGCAGTGAAGACACACACACAGAGCAGTGAAGACACACACACACAGAGCAGTGAAGACACACACACAGAGCAGTGAAGACACACACACACACACACACACAGAGCAGTGAAGACACACACACACACACACACACACACACAGAGCAGTGAAGACACACACACACACACACACATACAGAGCAGTGAAGACACACACACACACACACACAGAGCAGTGAAGACACACACACACACACACACAGAGCAGTGAAGACACACACACACACACACACAGAGCAGTGAAGACACACACACACACACACACAGAGCAGTGAAGACACACACACACACACACACACACAGAGCAGTGAAGACACACACACACAGAGCAGTGAAGACACACGCACACAGAGCAGTGAAGACACACGCACACAGAGCAGTGAAGACACACGCACACAGAGCAGTGAAGACACACGCACACAGAGCAGTGAAGACACACACACACAGAGCAGTGAAGACACACACACACACACAGAGCAGTGAAGACACACACACACACACACAGAGCAGTGAAGACACACACACACACAGAGCAGTGAAGACACACACACACACAGAGCAGTGAAGACACACACACACAGAGCAGTGAAGACACACACACACACAGAGCAGTGAAGACACACACACACAGAGCAGTGAAGACACACACACACAGAGCAGTGAAGACACACACACACAGAGCAGTGAAGACACACACACACAGAGCAGTGAAGACACACACACAGAGCAGTGAAGACACACACACACACACAGAGCAGTGAAGACACACACACACACACAGAGCGCAGTGAAGACACACACACACACACAGAGCGCAGTGAAGACACACACACACACACAGAGCGCAGTGAAGACACACACACACAGAGCAGTGAAGAGACACACACACACACAGAGCGCAGTGAAGGCACACACACACACAGAGCAGTGAAGACACACACACACAGAGCAGTGAAGACACACACACACACAGAGCGCAGTGAAGACACACACACACACAGAGCAGTGAAGACACACACACACAGAGCAGTGAAGAGACACACACACACACAGAGCAGTGAAGAGAGACACACACACACAGAGCAGTGAAGAGACACACACACACACAGAGCAGTGAAGAGAGACACACACACACAGAGCAGTGAAGACACACACACCCAATCACAACGTGAACACACACCCGGAGCAGTGGGCAGCCATTTATGCTGCGGCACCCGGGGAGCAGTTGGGGGGGTTTGGTGTCTTGCTCAAGGGCACCTCAGTCGTGGTATTGCCAGCCCGAGACTCAAACCCACAACCTTAGGGTTAGGAGTCAGACTCTAAGCATTAGGTCAGGACTTCTCCAACTGTTAACAAGTGAAGGCTGTGAGCCATTTATCAAATAAATCCACAAACGAGAGAGCTGTGAACAAAAAAGGAATTTATTTCATTTCAACTGTACAACAGTCGTCCATATTTACTGCTTGCATTGAAAAAGGTTACGGATCACAAATCCCCCCCCGAAGCATCCGACGGGCCGCGACGTTTATTATTCAACCAAACCGAGCAACATTCGCACGGCCCTCTTCCCTCGAACCGTCGTCGGACGAAGCAGACGCCGTTTATCGACACCGTAGGGACAGAAGTGTGGGAAAAGGACACAGAAATAAAAAGTGAAGAGATGAGGTGCGGGTTCAGGAAAGCAAAGGTTTAACACATGGACAGAAGATTAAGGAGCTGTGGTTCGGGTCAGTCGTCGGTTTGTGCTGCGAAGTTACACGCTTTTAAAAAAATGCAGCGAGGGGCAGAAGGTCACAGTGTCGAGTTTATGAGACGGAAGTTTACACTTAAACCCAATTGAGATTTAATCCCATCTGTAAACTGTGTGTTTTGTCCCGTTCTTGATTAGACTTGATCTACAAATCAAGCAAAAGGAAAAACAATATAAACTCCCTGTACAGTAGGGACGATAACCGAAATGATGGGTTTTTCCAAATCCGGTGTGTATTTTATTCTGAAAACGTGATGCACTGGACACGCCGCGTCCTCGCGTCATGATTCATATTTATATATTTTTGGCATAACTCAGCAGCAGAAGCTCACAGACTAGAAATCAACAGGACTTCAGCATTGTGGGAAAATGAGGGTGAGGAAAGTGAGAAGTAAATTCCTCATACACGGGGCCTAATACTCAGAAACGTAACCTTAAAGTGGGGGAGAGATTTTGTATAATTGTGTAAGAAAATAATAATACACCAGCCTGGTACACTGCTACTGCAGGACCATAAGAATGAGAGGGAAAAAAAGATGAATAATAATAAAAAAAAAAAAAGATGTAAAGGATGAATAATGGGGCCAGTCTGTGTACTCTGTTTAAAGGAGTAAAATGGCTTCGTGTTCACTCCTGAGCCTGTGACGTCGCCGCCCTGGTGGCCGTCCAGGGACTCGACCGCTTTCAGTCCATGACAGGAACTCTATAAAACAGGCTTTGCGATTTTTTTTTTTAAACAATAAAATGAAGAGGAAAAAAAAAAATAAAACAAATGTATAATATATAAACTTCCAAGCTAATTTTTTTTCTCTGTTGTTCGTTTTCATTCCTCTTCGCTCTCGGGGTCTAAGTCCGAATCGCCGTTCGCTTTGGACTCGTCCTTCGCGTCTTCGTCGCTCTCGTCGTCATCGTCCTCATCCGCGTGGTTTTCTTTGTCCTCCGTTACATCCATCCCTTCCTCCTTGTCCAGCTCCTCATCCTCCTCCCAGCTCTGTTACAGGAAACAGGTGGAAACCACAAGCAAACATTTACTGTTACATTTTCTGTTAGTGTGTTTTGTCCGCTCTTAACCGCCGAAGACGGCTTTACGTTCCTGTCGTGTCAAACATCTCCATCCCCAACAGTGAAGCCAAGTTAAGTATCATAACGTATCAGTTTCCTTTAGAAACCCAAATCCCACTAACACAAGTGGAGCCAAAAAATACAATTTAAACCCATTTTCTCAAAGTAACTTTTAGGGGCTTTTTACACCTGGTCACTTCCAGCGTATTCTGTGATCAGATAGCTATCCTGATGGTAAAAACACCAGGTCTAAATGCCCTCCGAAAGGTTTTCGAGACTGATATAAATCTAATCGCTCAAACCCCTTCAGGAGGAGGTCTGGGACGCGTTTCAGATGAAACTGGACAGGTGTAAATGCATGTGGTTGTAAAAGTCACATACGTCAGCGCTAAACTCCTCCCAAACGGAAGTACGTCACTCGCAGGTGACTCACGAGTCGCGCGTTGCGTCAGAAACGGAAATGAGGTAAAATATATTAGCATTTTGGGCGGGAGTAGAAAGATCGGATCGATATCCGATTCGCCGAGACACGATTATGTGGCCTGATGTAAACGGGACAGTTTTAACAAATCAGACAGCTATCGGATCAGAGAACACACACGAAGTGACCAGGTGTAAAAAGGCCCTCGGTCTCTATTTGGAATCTGTTTCCATGTGAACGTTTACTTCTAGTCCAAATTAAAAAAGTCTTTTTTCGTGTGTGAAAAATATTTTAATCCTATTTTAATATCCACACAGTAGAATTTAGATAAAATCATCTACACCGATTTTTTGCATTTAATTAGCTAAAGTTTCATTTCTTGTATTTAAGTTTTTTTTTTTATTTGGAAAATAAGCAGATATAAAAAAAAATCCAAAGGTAAAATCAGAGACACGATTCAAATAGTGTAGAAATAACGTCTTACATTCGGTTTAATCACGTAAAACTACTTAAAATTAGCTTTGAGGGCATCATCCAAAATTAACGGCACCCTTCATAATCGGGAGCAAAAAAAAAAAAAGCACAAGAATTAAAATGGGTAAACCTCTACAAAAGGGTGCCGATATTTATGAAAGAGGACTATGCCGCCACGGCGAAAAACAAAGAAACGCTTACGTCCGAGTCGTCCTCGGGCCGTCCCTCGTCTCCAGAGTCTTCGTCTGAGGATTCTGCAAAAACACAGCAGGACACAAGAATGATAAAATAACATGCTTTGGATTCTTAATACGTCGACAGTAAAAGTAATTCACTTTAAATAAACCTTGCAAATATTTATTTATAAAAATAAATAAATGAATAAACAAACAAACAAACAAACATGAGACTGACCTTCCTCATACACCAGTTTGGCTTTCAGGTCCAGGTCTGCTACTTTATGGGAACTGTTACTTGTCGCCACCTAGTGGACAAAAAGTTAAATGATTATTGACAATTTACAACACGGTGATGTTTAAGTAGAACAAGTTCAAGGAAACAGAAAATCCAGAGTTTTATTTCTTTTGCTAGGTTTTAACCGTCTTGTAACAGCCAAGAGGAATAAATCAGTCTGCCTGAAGACCCACAAAATCTCAGACACAAAACGAATCACAGCGAAACGACTAATCAGAAAAGCTGAGATCAGGCGGAAAGGTCAACTGCTCTCCTCCATCATGCTAGAGATACATCGGTTCAGGAAAATCTGCTTGGAGAAGTATTTATATAAAAAAAAAAAAAAAAAAAAAAAACAGACCAGATGAAGGGTTTTCCCACTCGGACTCGCGCACGTTAACGTTAAAGAAATAAATATTCCTAAAGTTTTAAAGTGTTTAATGAAATCTGCAACAAAGAAATTCTGGATTTTAAATGTGATTTTATGCATTCGGTCTTTAACCAGATTCCCCCCGGGTTTAGAAGTTTAGTAAAATCTTAAATGTGTGTGTGTGGAGTTCACATAATACTCA
The DNA here is from genome assembly GCF_022655615.1 of Tachysurus fulvidraco. Classification (NCBI taxonomy): domain Eukaryota; kingdom Metazoa; phylum Chordata; class Actinopteri; order Siluriformes; family Bagridae; genus Tachysurus; species Tachysurus fulvidraco. The sequence goes on along the minus strand of NC_062529.1, from coordinate 24,065,276 downwards.
TAATTAACATCTAGTAAATTCACAAACATGAAAAGGATCAGAACAAATATTTACTTTCAAATAAGTTATTTTCTCACACACACACACACAGACACACACACACAGACACACACACACAGACACACACACACACAGACACACACACACACAGACACACACACACACAGACACACACACACAGACACACACACACAGACACACACACACAGAACTCTTCCTTTCGATTGAATATTTTAACCACCTCTCAATGTGAGTGTGTGTGTGAGACCCATCTTATCGTGCACGTATAACATCTGTACCTGTGTCATGAGCAGGTAGAGTTTGCCGTGGAGTCTCGTCAGCTGCTGGTACAACTTCACCCTGCTCTCGATCATGTGGTAGAGCGCGCCGAGCTGAGACACCAGGTCAGGGATCTGAAACAGACGTTTACACGTTCAGTAGAAAAACAAGCACGAGATGCGTGTGATACACACGCTTACACGCTACACATGCACACAGCCACTCACTCACCGATGACAAGTACGACGTGTGCTGCGTCAACACGGCCTTCAGCCACTGCACGATGAGGATCGCTCTAGAACACAAACACATGAACATTAACACAGTCCACTCAGACTCAACAGCACACGATTAGTCCCACAAATATTCAGTGTCCCTTCAGGATTTCACCATTTTGCTATCTCAGTAATTCATGCAAAATCAAGCGAACTCCTGAAGACGCCACAGATTCGTTCTGAGACGTGTCGCGTGACGTCGCCACGCGTTCATGGGAATCTCGCTCGTCACGTGTGACGAAGGAACAATCACATGCAGGCGATTTTACCAGTTCAAGTCATTTTACACAACGAAAGAAAAACCACCACTAAAACGGAACCCTCTGTGAAATCCCGGAGCGAACGAGTGACGTAGGACCGATCAGCACGAGCTCCGATTAGATCTTTTTACTCTTAGTGTTAATCACATGACCAACAGTTTGTCCTTCAAGATATAAAACAATTAAATGTTTACTTACGCAAACGGATGTCCCTGCAGCCTCCTCGACAGCTACGACAAACACATAAGAATGTTATTCATGAGGAAAAAAACAACAACACAACGTCTAAAGTCAGGCGTGTGACGTGGTGCGGTTTCACTCACTTCCTCCACGAGAGGCAGGACAGCAGGAGGAGGCAACCGCGCCACCGTGTTCTTAATCAAGGCCTCCTTCTTCGTCTGAAAGATTTTCTGTGAAGAGAGATAAAGGATGAGATACGACTGTCTACGTGCGGTCGCGACGTCCGGCTGTAAGATTCGTAACGGACGATGACTCACGTTGAGGATCTTCTCGTCTTTGCTCTCGAGGCCCTGAACGAGCAGAACGGCGAAGCTGTCGGTCTGGAGCGAAGCCGCAGCTCCTTTATTCGCTCCTTTACCGCCGGACGACGTGCTCAGCTCGATCTGCTCCAAGCGCTCCTCTATCGTCATCTACAAGCCAGAAGAATCACAAAGAGTCGGTTAAGAGTCGATCCCGATTCCCGAGTGAACTCTTAACGTTCTCCGCTGATGACGTCACACGACACACACAAAAAAAGTCACACGTTTTCCACCCGACGCTCTTCATGAATATTCACGTACGTATAAACGCCTTTTCGTGTGGAATCACTTTCAAACGAACGAATTTAAGCGACTCCTTTTAAAAATAAATAAAACGTTCACACGACCGTAAAAAATCGTACCTCCGTAGGAACGGCTCCTTTCTTCCTCTTCTCTGATTGGCTGGGAGTCGCTCTGATCGGCGGCTGATGCCCGGGAAGTCCTGGTATTAAAACTTTACTCTTCTGTTCGTTCACGATCGGCGTCTTCACCTGGAAATGGAGACGGAAATAAAGAAAGACGCTTTAAACCCGTAACTACAAAACAGAAACTACGCTTTAAACGTAAACAGCTTTACAGAAGTAAAGAAACAAAAGTTTGTTGCTAAAGAAATAAACAGAGTTAAAACAAAACGGATTGAAGACGACGAGATGTTTCTGTCTCACCTTCGTGACCGCGGCGTCGACGGAAATCGACAGCGTCGTTTGAACGTCTCGGATCAGACACACGTGTCTCTCTGACATGTTGATGGACTGATGACACACACACACACAGTTAGCATGCAGCTCTTTTCTCTCCTGTGTGTATTTCATGTCTAGCTCATGTAACATCCCTGACTTGAGAGTGGAAGGTCAGTACCGTTTTCTCGATGACGGGTTGTAGGTGGCTGCCGTACGCCAGCATGATGCTCTGTCTGTCTGAGCACAGAGCCGCAGCCAGCAGCGAGACGGGCATCGGGGTGTCGCCTTCGCCGGAGCCGCCGCTCGACACCTGCACCGAACACACCGGGGACAGCGGCTTCTTACACGGCCTGCAGGGGGAAAACCAGATGGACATAAAGCGAGCGTTTATCCATTTAAGCGTCTGATTGTGACCCGGCGTTCACACTCACCCGTTGAGAAAGTGCTCGAAGAGGTGCAGCTGCCCGTCCTTACTCACCACCGCTAACCGCACTGGCTGGAAACGTACAAAATGTTTAGCTGAGGATAAAAATAACAATATTAAAAGCAATTAGGAGTGAATCAGAGTGTATCCTCGTCCTCACCTCGTCTTTACTGTTAGATGTTTGCAGGTCGACGTGTTGGGGTTCGTCCGTCAGCGTGAACGACACCACCGAGTGTTTGTCTTTGCCGTCGGCACGGACCTGCCTGTTCAACACAAACGCTTTACACTTAAACACAATCTTTAATGCCTTAAACGTGTCTCAGGATGGACAGACTGACACTAAAGCGTAAATAATAAGGTGTGAAAGTATAAACGTACCACACGCTCAGCAGTCTGTCGTGAGCCGCTCCAGACAGGAAGTACAGGCCGTCGCTGTCCGGAGGTCGGGTCGTGGCGAAGCACAGGGTCGTTACGGTGGTCGGGTGACCTGTGAACCTCTGTAAGACAAGTCAGAAATGAAGAAATATTAAAAATAAAATCGTTACTGTTTTATCTGTGTGAAGTCAACACTGTGTGTATGCACACGTGTGTGTGTGTGAGAGAGACAGACACAGAGACAGACAGACCGACACAGAGACAGACAGACCGACACAGAGACAGACAGACCGACACAGAGACAGACAGACCGACACAGAGACAGACAGACCGACACAGACAGACACAGACAGAGAGACAGACACAGACAGAGAGACAGACACAGACAGAGAGACAGACACAGACAGAGAGACAGACACAGAGACAGACAGACACAGAGACAGACAGACACAGAGACAGACAGACACAGAGACAGACCGACACAGAGACAGACCGACACAGAGACAGACAGACACAGAGACAGACAGACACAGAGACAGACAGACACAGAGACAGACAGACACAGAGACAGACAGACACAGAGACAGACAGACACAGAGACAGACAGACACAGAGACAGACAGACACAGAGACAGACAGACACAGAGACAGAGACACTCACCCTGTACACTTCCTTGGTCTCCAGGTCCCACATTTTGATGGTCATCCCAGCAGACAGCAGGAGTTTCCCATCAGGACTCACACACAGACTCGTCACAGCCGCTCTGTCTGCTTTCCATTTACTTCACACACAAACACAATCAGCCTTAATTACATCTCCATACCTAAGTGTCTGGTCACATAAGTGCTTACACCTCAGCGCCTTGCTAACGGTTAGAACGTTGTGTTCATCAATGTGTGACGTGTTTTTTGTTAATAAACACTGCTTTAGACTTAATGTGAAGTGAAACACATCAATTAATGATTAATTTTATATTAACGTCGGTCCGGAGACACGGTCCTGTGACTCACCAGCGTGTTTTACCCGTCTTCAGGTCCCACTCTACGATGTGTGTGTCGTCTGAACCGCTGTACAGGACTGAGTCTTCAGGGTGCCACTGGACACTGTTCACACTCCCACTGTGTCCTCCATCCTGAGAGAGAGAGAGAGAGTGAGAGAGAAAAAGAGCGCGAGATGGACAGAGAGAGACAGAAACAGAGAGAGAGACCGACAGACAGAGAGTGAGAGACAGACAGAGAGTGAGAGACAGACAGAGAGTGAGAGACAGACAGAGAGAGAGAGACAGACAGAGAGAGACAGACAGAGACAGAGCGAGAGACAGACAGAGACAGAGCGAGAGACAGACAGAGACAGAGAGAGGTCTACATATTGTTTTATATATAACAGAACACTGCACACTTCAGCTCCCCCTAATGGCAGTAGAGAAGGTGGTGATCTGTGACACAGCTAACAGTTTAATAAACCTGTAATAAAGCTGAACCCAGAGTTCGTACCAGAGTGCAGTGCAGATCTCCCTTCACTGTGCTGTAGATGAGGACGGTGCCCGCTGCTGTACCCAGAGCCAACAGATCAGACTGCTGAGTGGAGGTCTGACCCGCCTCGGACTTCCTCTTCTTCCTCTGAGGGCCCTCCTATAAACACACACGTTACAGAGATTAACACACTTTATATAACCGGTCTGACAAATAACACACACACACACGGATTTGTCTTTGAACACAAATATCTCCAAAACATGGTGAAGCTTCATCATTGACGAAATGTAAAGTGTTGAAATCCGAGTCGGGACGCGACCCGTCTATGTGATCAGACCGAGTCTCAGTATCGCACCGCTCATGTTTAAGGAATCCTTACACCTTATTTGTATTAATAATGACCACGAAGCACAAGAAGCCGAGCTGACAAGTCAGACGCGTCGTAGACAAGATGAAGAGCTTCCTCTAAGTGAAAACAGTGGCAATAATAATAATAATAATAATAATAATCATCCATGGTGTTTGTTTGTCAGTAGGTAGGTCTAATAAATATATATATATATATATTCAAGTTTCAATGTAAAAAAAAAAAAAAAAAAGTACAATTTAGGTGACGGTGATTACGTAGGTATGACTTTAAACAGATTAGCATATCATGACATCACTGACTGGGTCTTCATCCCGTGCCTTCGGGAGCATCGTCGCAAACCTTATTTTGATGCTGGACAGTTTTTTCGAGAACTTCGTGCAAAGTTAAAGCGGTGTCAAAGTGTTTTAATGAATTTTTTTAAAGATGTATTATGGTGCCCGAACCTGTTAATATTATTTTATTGCTTTTGTATTAGCTGTTTGAAGAGTTTTTTAAAAAAAAAAAAAAGTATTAACGCAAATTGACTTAAAGCAAAAACAAAATAAATAAATAAAATTAATCAAGTCCGTTGGGTTACGGCAAGCAAGAATATTTTTAAGGATGGCCTAGTGTTTTTTTTTTTTAAGGAAAACTATGAATCGGTGAAATCACCACAGCACAAAATAGTTCGTTCAAACTTCTCCCAGTGAGACAATTTCTGTAATGAGATTCACAGAAGTTCTTTTCAAAGACGACATAATAGAAAACTAGAGAAATTCTTTATTGTGCAGTTTATTGTAGTTCCTGATGATTCACAGATTAACAGTGTTTGTAGGAGAAAGTGAAGATGTTTAGAAATATTTTAATTACAACACGTTTAATTATCTGAGATGAAGGAGATAATGTTAGAAGACATGTTAGAAGTTCCCCCATGTGTCTGCTGCTTTCTCTTCTATTCAGTCCCCTCACCATGACCTATAATGTGATCGCTGTAATAAACTCAAACCCTGTGAAATTTACAGGTTTTCAGCTAAAGATTATCTGTGTCTCTCTGTGTGCGTGTCTCTCTCTGTCTGTCTCTGAGTGTGTGTATGTGTCTCTCTCTGTCTCTTTCTCCGAGTGTGTGTATATGTCTCTCTCTGTCTCTGTGTCTCTCTCTGAGTGTGTGTGTGTGTCTCTCTCTGTCTGTCTCTCTCCGAGTGTGTGTGTGTGTGTGTGTCTCTCTCTCTCTGAGTGTGTGTGTGTGTCTCTCTCTCTCTCTGAGTGTGTGTGTGTGTCTCTCTGAGTGTGTGTGTGTGTGTCTCTCTGAGTGTGTGTGTGTGTGTCTCTCTCTCTGAGTGTGTGTGTGTCTCTCTCTCTGAGTGTGTGTGTGTCTCTCTCTCTGAGTGTGTGTGTGTCTCTCTCTCTGAGTGTGTGTGTGTCTGTCTCTCTCTCTGAGTGTGTGTGTGTCTGTCTCTCTCTCTGAGTGTGTGTGTGTCTGTCTCTCTCTCTGAGTGTGTGTGTGTCTCTCTCTCTCTCTGAGCATATGTATCTCTCTCTCTCTGAGCGTGTGTGTGTGTCTCTCTCTCTCCATGTAGAAGTTAAACTGAAAAAACACCTTGAACTTCCCCCAGAATCAAATCGAAGACTTTGTCACTAATTACAACATCTAAACATTTAAGATATTCAGAAACCTGTAGATGAAACTGTTTACACTGCATTTACAGGGTGACACACTGTAGAAAAACATAAAATAACCACACAGGACTTAAATCTGCTGATTGATGGAGTTTAACATCATATTTATCATAACGACGTGAAATCTAGAGAAAAAAACTCGATGATGTTTCCACACGATGTTGATCTCAATGTTAACGCTAATCTTTTTTCTGCTTTATTTTTTACTTTAAATAGAAGTTTAAATAAAGTTTGAGATCTAAACAACCTGCTGAACTTTAACACAAAATTCCAAACACTAATAATAACTATTATAATAATTATTAATAAATCCTCAGACCATCAGGTTTACCATAAAGTTAGAGGATGAAACTAGAAGTAAGTGATTAAATGAAGTGATGAATTAACTGTGACTGTGATCACAAACAGGTCATGAAACAGACAGAGACACGGATGTGAGACTTAATAAGAATAATAAGTTTAAAAGTGTGATGTTTCTATATATATTCTAAATAAACCGAGGCCATGTCGAACATGTGCGCATGAAACACATGTGCGCTTCACTACGTGGTGCTAACAGCTAACATGCTAACGGCTAGAAATGATCTCGGACGAGATGAAAACACGTGTTAATGATGTCTCGAGTGCGCTGAGAATCGCTTTGAAACGTCTTAAACACGGAATTAGTGTTTAAACGCTGACATAAAGTTTGTACAAGCAGATAAAACTGAAGCTAGTAAAGTTAGCACGCTGTGTTAGCAGGCCCGCGCTAGTGGAAAACTGGCTGTGTTCCAAATCAAGGTCTAGGGCGCTAGATAGTGCGCACGAGGCGCGTTAGTGTGAACGGAGATGAAGTGCGCGTGCGGTAGGAGCGAGGCGCGGTTTAGGATACGGCCCGCCCCGTGTACCTTGGTCGCTCTGAACGGTCCCCAGGCGATGCAAGTACAAGTGGCGCTGAGGTGCGCGGAAGGCACGTATTCCCGGTGAAGCGCGCGCGAGTCGGCGTCCCAGACCCGCAGGCGTCCGTCCTGTGCGCACACGGCGAGGTAGCGCCGCGATCTCGGCGAAAAGGAGCACGGCAGCGTCGGCGCTGAAGGAGCAGCACAACGTCCGTCGGCCGCCATGTTCTCGGAGCCGCTTGCGTGCGTCTGCGTCGCGCACGCGGGGAGCAAAACGATACAGAGCGCGAGAGGGGGTGTAAACACGTGCTGTCGGCGTGGGGCGCGATGCGCATGCGCCGGATGTCGTCATCACGCATGCCGAGCTGGAAACGTCGCGACAAACGAGGTGACGCGGATGTTGTAATTAAAGGCGCAGTAAGTAAAGTGAATGCAAATAAATTAATAAACAAACAAATAAATAAATCGGTAAAAAAAACTTTTGTTGTTGTCATTGTTTTTGTTGTGTGTGTTTTAATCACATTTAACTTGCTCTTCCAGGTTATTTGTATAAGTGAGGAATAAAAAAATAAAAACATTGATTGCACCTTTAAAATATGTAAATGTTGTTATAAATAAAAACACACACCTTACCTTTGAATTTAAAATGTAATTTAAAATTAAAATAAAGTCTGATTTTGTTCTTTCTTTTTGGCATCTTTATTTTTTTAGCATCTCTCAAAAGATTGTTTCTTTCTCTCTTAACCCTTATGGGATATTTTCCAACATGATATTCTCTCTGATATTATTTTTAGTGCTTAGGAGGTCAGCGGATCGCTCATAATACTAGTGTTTCTAATTAGTTATGTGATATAGAACTATGATATTCAAACATAAGCTGTGTGTGTTCTATAACCAGCGTGCTCTCTATCAAAACCGGGCACGAGAACGATTTTGAAAATTGACAATGAAATTGGTTTTATGCCAGAAAACAACCACGTGAGTAATAAAGCCAGTTTGCGTCCAGAAGATTGTTTAATCGTTTGATAAACAGAAGTAAGTTTTATTGGGCTTTCGTCACAAAAAGCAGGTATAAGCAGGTTGGCTTCACAACTATGAGGATGGATCGTCTACAGAGATCTCAGCTTTCTTGTGTATGGATAAAATCAGATTTTTTTTGACAACCTAAACCACTTGTCTTTAGAAGGATTGATTTTTAATTAGAAAGAATTTCTACAACATGTTCAGAACTTTCTTGATTAATAAATGAGGATATGATGGTCCAGTGGTCAAGGCGCTGGGTTCCTGTAAGGAATTATTTCTCTATCGTCTGCCGCCTGGACAGGATTCAAAACTGTAGGGAATTATTTCCCTCTCATCTGCCGCTTGGACAGGATTTCTGAGCCACTCTCCCTCTGCTCGGTTTCTGGTTCTCCGTCGAGTACTCGGGGAAGTCTCAATGAAACACGCCAGTCAGTGTTTCAAATTGAAGTCCAAACTTTATTATGTCAAACATGAATATATAGTAGTACAAAAAGATGAAGGACATAATGTGTGTGTGGAGCTTAATGCTAGTATCTGCAGAAGATACCTTGACCGTTATCCTGAAGCAGGAAACCTCCCAGAGCAGTATCATGCTTTTCATAACTTCTTTTATACAAAGCGTATTGTAGCAGAGCAGATGTGTCAGGGAGTGGAGGTTATACTAAGGCCAATGTATCTGTGTGTGTGTGTGTATGAGAGAGAGAGAGTATGTGTGTGTATGTGAGTGTGTGTGAGAAAAGAACATTGTGCTTTGTACAGAAAGTCTGCAACATTATCAGAAAAGATGAAGTATTTTATACAATTATTCTCACAGTTACTAATCAGAAGATCGTGGTTCAATCCCACAAGCTTCTGAGACATCTACGTTGGGTCCTTGAGCAAGGCCCTTTACCTCACCTGCTCCGGGGTGCCGCACGATGGCTCATAATAACCTGGGATATGCGAAAACCTTCAGAGTTTAAACCAGGAAACAACCAGGATCTAGTACTGGACAACCTTCTTTTTGCACTATGACACTTTTAACTCTGGACTTGCACAGCACAGTGCCACTTTATACACTTTATACACACCATACTGCACATGGACACTTTAAGGACAATCATTAAAACCATACGCAATATGTTTATATATTTACATTATTTCTTCACATATATTTTGATATTTTCTATAGATTTTGTATAGTTTATACTTTATTTATCTACAACCGTTTGGTTTTATTTTTCTATCCCTAATTGCATTCCTTTTTGCAATATGTTCGAATACCGGACAGTCGTAAAAAGCATTTCACTGCATGTCGTACTTTGTATGTATGTGTATGTGACAAATAAAATTTGATTTGATAAATACTTATCTATATCTATCTATATCTATATCTTATCTATATAATATTGAATACACATTGAGATGCAGGTCATGAGAACGATGACGACCGAAAGCTTTTAGAAAAGCAGATCGATGTTTTTGTTGTTAAAAATAAAGAACATACATTCACAATTCTAATCGATTTCTACTCGGAGACCTGGCAGACAGGGATGTTTTGTATTTGATTTGCCATCTAATGAAATATCGCCCAGTTGCTGTTCTTATGAGTTTCTGTCCATGATTCTATGGCGCTCTTTCGCCCCCTGGTGGACAAACAGAGACTAATTCTAAAGCTTACAATACAATTACTGTCAATAACATGATTTAAATTAAAAAACACAAAAATAAATTAATTTAAGTAGGTAATTAAGTAGTAATTTATACAAGCATTAGTTAAATTTTATTTAATTAACTTAATCTGCTCCAATTTTTTGTATATATTTAATAGTTGGTACATAATCCAGAAAAAGTAAACAACCAAATAATATATATATCAGATTTATATATATATATAAGATTTATATTTATATTCAAACTTTTGAAAAGTTTAATGACTGTATGACAAATATTTTCTAAATATTATAGATAAATATTTTCAAAATATTCTAAATATTTTGTAGAAATCTAAATTCTAACTTCTGTAGCTTTGGAAAGAAGATAAAACATTAAAATGAATGATACTGATTAAAAAAGTATCATTTGTTTTGCCTTTTAAGTATTTTTATTATTGTCTTTTATATACAGGTTTGACCAAAACAGCACGGTGTTTTAGTGCCATCTTGTGGCCGCTCTTTGTACTGCATCCGTGTTTGTCGCTCGTTGATGAAGTCACCAAATCCAAAATGGCGCTGCTCTGTTGAGAGCCACGCTGCCATTCGATTTGTTTACAATCGCTTTCTTGGTGAATTGCGTTTACTGCATTTTCGTGTGTTGTCTGATATGTACATATATATAAGTAATGAATGAGAAACAAGCAGTGACTGTGAGAGTTTAACGAAGCTTAGCTGATGTCTGCTTTTGGGTTGTGTTTCAATTTGAGTCCCTTAATTAAAATGACACCAAGGCTGGCCAGAGTGTGTGTCACATGTTTAAGTCATAAAGTCAAACCGAATGATCTCAGAATCAGTTCTTTAGCTAGGACAAAGTGTTTTGGGACAGGTCCGAAAGGTCCAGATGGAGATGGAGATGGTTCTGAGGCACATGTTCCATCTGGTCCGACACTTCCTCCGTACTCATGGGGTGCTTCTCGATTTGGGAGGCGACCCTTGTCACCTTTAGAAAGGGTGAGTCAAATGTTACCCCAGGAATCATTGAGCGACGAGGTCTGGGAGCTCAGACAGAAAAGAACAAGTGAAGAACACGAAGATACAGAAACGCAGACTCCAGAGAAGCTCAAGGAAGATCTAGATGTGCATGTACTACCTGGAGATGATGACAGTGTCTTGGAAGGAATGACACATGCTCATGTTCTGCCTGAGGAGCGCGCGATGTGCTTTGGAGAAGTCGTGCTCGCCGAGTACCGCCGGAGACGAAGGCTGGAGTTACAAAAAATGTTCCAGCTGGAGAAAGGATGTAAGCTGGGGAGCAGCTGGGGTTCTGTAGACCACGATGTCATCCAGGGTTGCCATGCAGGCACAGTGTTCCGCACCACCCTGGGGATCCCTATGCTCATCCGCAGACCCAGTCTCGAAGAGTTCACACTGTTTATGAAAAGAGGGCCTGCCATTGCTTATCCAAAAGTAAGCCTCTGTACATTTACACACTGATTGAGTTCAGAAAGAGTTGCAGGCTTTCTGAGAGTTCTGGGATGTGGCAAAAAAAAACCTTAAGCACCCTATTTTCTACCTTATCTCGGGGCTTTTAATAATATACTGTACATTTTAGCTTTCCATCTGATATCATGCTCTGATATCCGTCACTGACTGAATTACCTTTTATAAAATAAGTACACGGATCGTGTCACCTCTCGTGTACGTTTCCACGGACCATTCACACTAACAAACAGTTTTGATGTTGAAAGACGATTCACAAAGAGTGCTTTGGATACGTGAGTCGATTCAAAGTTCTGACTCTTGTGCAAATGACATGTGACACATTTTCATTCGTCTCCCTGCAGGATGCCAGCACCATGCTGATGATGATGGACGTGAGCGAGGGAGACTGTGTGCTGGAGTCAGGATCTGGATCCGGGGCCATGAGTCTCTTCCTGTCCCGAGCAGGTACTGTCTTTATTTTTTTTATCTAGACACGATGGATGTAAATTCAGTATCACGTCTTTAATATTCTGCATTTCTGTTGTGTATATAAAATAAGCCATGAAAAACCTGAATGATTTGTGTGGACTAAAGAGTGTATGATGATCCAACAAACTGAATTAATTCAAGTTGATCAATCTGACTCGCATATTGATCTGTGGCTACTGGGTTACATCAGATTCAGAGGAACCATCAGAATCACATTGTGATAGCATGAGGTTTACACCTCTAGTGTAGCTCACGGGGACATGTGAGACTTTTAAAGAATTTTAACTTGGTCATGTAGAATGAGTGTGTATGCTACCATGAGTGTCAAGATTTGAGACCAACATCAGCTGCAGTTTTATCAGAAATCTCCTCAAAGTAGCAGTTCACTAGCTGCTGCGTGTGTGTGTGTGTGTGTTCTTCTTAGTGGGCTCTAGTGGAAGCGTGCTGAGCGTTGAAGTCAGACCCGACCACCACAGACGGTCCGTGTTGAATTACGAGCGCTGGCGTTCATCCTGGAAGCTGCGCAGTGGGAAGGCGTGGCCTGAAAACGTCCACTTTCACCTCGGAGATCTTATAAACTCCGCCCCCTTGCTTGCTGGGCGGAGCTTCAGCTCAGTAAGTGGATCATTCAAGTTTCAAGTTTATTTGTATAGCGCTTTTTACAATAGACATTGTCTCAAAGCAGCTTTACAGAACATAAACACAGAGCAGAAGGTAAACATAATTAATGATAAAGGAATTAACGAATAATAAAAGAAATAAGAATTAACAGAATAAAAATTCTAGATTATTATTAGATGTATATAGTTCACAGTGTGTATGTATTTATTCCCCTATGAGCAAGTCTGAGGTGACTCAGGCAGCAGTGGCGAGGAAAAACTCCCTTAAATTGGTAAAGGAAGAAACCTTGAGAGGAACCGGACTCAAGGGGGAACCCATCCTCATATGGGTGACACTGGGGGTGTGATTGTAATATACAGTCAGTTAAATGTTGTATATGCTGCAATTTTGCATATTTATTAAATTAAGAGTTAAATACCGCACGCAAGACGATTATCACCAATGCCACGGTGTGTGTGATGAAGCGGAGTTACTTTAATTAACCCAAAGCATTTTATTCCTCTTGATTACATCTTACACTGGAGAGTCCTTAAATAAGTCTTCAACAAACTTCTTACACGAAAACCTCAACAATCTGTTTCGTCGGTAATCGACTGCAGTCGTTCTGACCGATCAGAAGTAATATACTGTTTTATAGACATGAAGAATGTTTTAAAGGACCTGAAAATTTGTTATTTGTCTAGTGTTGTCTAGTCTACAGTAGTTTGTTCTCGTGTGTGCGCTTCAGGTGGCTCTGGATATGATTAACCCTCATCTGGCTTTACACACAGTCGTCCCTCATCTCCATACAGGAGGCGTGTGTGCCGTCTATCAAGCCAAGTAAGTCTCTCTCTCTCTATCAGAATAAATTCCTAGAGGGAACCGTTCAGTCAGAACACGAATCTTGTGTTCACCGACCACAGAAACAATCAGATCATAAGTGTCATATGTCCTGAAATCACACAGGATGGATTTAAACTCGGTTCTAATCACTGGCTAATTTAACCTTTAATGCGTCCCTCACATGTACCGTGTCTGACGACAGCATTACGCAGATCATCGACTTAATGGAAGGACTGCGCTGCTCCACGCTGCCTCTGGTGTGCGAACGCATCATCGAGGTGCAGCACAGAGACTGGCTGCTTGCGCCGTCGCTCAAAAAAGATGGCTCCTTCCACCAGCGAAGAAAATCTCCGGGTGAAGAAGCCACAGAGAGCGAGAATGAGGACGGAGGGAAAGGTTTAACGCTTTTGTATTTGTTTCAAGTGATTCATTTCTTTAACTAGTTTGTAAACAGCTACTTTACAGCTATGTCGTTTCTTTTCGTGTTATAGAAGGACAGGCGAGTGCAGCGCACTTTCCGTTTGGAAGCGTCCCGTACGTCGCTCGTCCGCATCCTGAACAGAACGGACACACCGGTGAGCATGTTGTTAGTTTCCAGTCCAGTATGATGTTAGTTCCTAAGCGGACTTGTATGATCTTGGAAAATCCTATTCCGCTTCTGTCCTCTAAGAAAAAGTTCCCAGTGTCATGTGATCTGCAGTATGGACCAGTATGATCCACTTTGGAAATATAATCTGCTGTGAAAGCTTTTGATCTGGGATCCTCTGCTGCTGAATTTCCTTATCCACATTGATCCGAAGAAGATTTTTGCCTGATCCCCATTAATCATTTCACAAGTACCCCCCCCCCCCCACAGCCTGCTGCTAGAGATTTTTAATCAGATAAATCAATTCTGTGATCCTATATGATCTTACTCATTAAGGAAATTTCTGACTCAGGAGGATCTGCTGCAAAGGTTTCCAGTGTGATGGGATCCACTGCAAATTTCTAACGCAACATGATCCACTCATACCCCTTTTCCACCAAAAAGAACCGGGTGCTGGTTCAAAGTACTGGTTTGCCTTTCCATCGGTTAGAGAGCATCACAGAGCCGAGTCTGACGTCACTGTATACTTGTCACGTGTCCCAGCAACGTTAGCGCAGCAGCGAAAAAACACAACAACAATGGCGGATGTTGCTTTACTGTTAATGTTCATGGCTTTGCACACCTACAGCGGCATCCAAACGTGGCGAATAAAACGTGTACGTGCGGCTCCGTGTAATCTGTATAAATGGAGGTTGTAATTGATAAAGTACATAACGTTATTTTATCGTTAACACAGAAAAAAAGTTAGCCTTAGCATGTAGCTAACTACTATCATGTGTGCTGATAATGTATCATATCACGGTAAAGTAAGTGTGTATTAAACATTAGTAAACTTAAGGTACATTATCAAATGCGCTAACAGTAGCCCCGCCCCCAGCTCCTGACCACTTTTCCTGGTTCGGAGCTGATGCTTTGGTGGTCGAAACAGAAAGAACTGGTTCTAAATTAGGCTCCGAACCAGCACTCGAACTGCCTCGGTGGAAAAGGGGCAAAAATGCCCCGGGGGAAAAGGGGCATCGGACATTCCCAGTGTGTTACACTGCAAGACTTTAATGCAATTTGATTCACCGCAAAATCTTCCAATGTGGTGTGAATTTCCAATTCAACGTGCAATTTTTTGGACCACAAAAGCGCTAACACGACGTGATCTCATGCAGATGTTTCCGCTGTAACGCAGGCCACGGCATTGGTTCACAACGTGACATGATGCGCTGCAGAAAATGTAACATGAGCTACAGCTACCACAACCTATAAAGAAATCTCCGATGCAAAGTGATCTGGTGAAGATGTTTCTAGTTACATCTCACGCATCATAGTTTAATACAGCGTGATCTATTAAGTTTATATTAAGATGTAACGAGGTGTATCATTGCTGTTAGTGTAATCCAAGTCATTGTATGGATTACTGTGGAAATTTCTAGTCCTCAGCTGTACGTTTATTTGTCGTCTTACTGCGAATCGGACACCGCGTTCTGTCCGAACGTAGAAAATCTTCGTTGTTAAAGTCACTAAATAAATACTTTATTCTTTTTTCTTTCTTCCAGGGTTCCTTGTGAAAATGAGGAAAATATCCAGGTAGCTTGTGTAGAACTGCGACACCCATCGATACCCTGACACAAGCTGGTAACACATTAAAGCTGTTTCTTTTGCAATAAATCGATTCAACAAACCACATTTTAAACAGTGAGATTATTCTGATATTAAAAGTGCTTATTGTATAAAAAAAAATCCAAAGCAATTCATTAACACATTTGTTTAATTGATGTTTATTCATTTTTTTTTTCTAACGCAATGCGGTGATATCTCTCTGACGAGCCTTAACGAGAAATTATTTCCGTTTTGTATCATTGTGTGTGTGAAACATTTCATAGTGTTTAATGCGCTTTAGATTCTTCTAAAACTTTCCTGTTAAAGTGTCACGTGAACATTTAATGCTGTGCAAAGATAATGATGATGTGTGACAGGATGAAAAGTGCCCGTGAACAGTAGACATACATAAAGACTTTACACATTAACGCAGGATGATCTCATAGTTGATGCAATCGACAACAAAACACATCTGCAGACTGCGTTGACCTTAAAAGTGTAGACAGGGCTGTTGGGGGTAGTGTCATCAGGTGCTTAGAGAAAGCTGGTCTCAGAGACTCTAGTCCTTGTTAATCCAGTCTGTGGATTCGCCATGGATGGGTTTGGTGTGCACATCACTATCACTTCCTGTTTGTAAATACACTACAAATTAGCTTATTGATGCGGAGGAGAAATGAATAACTAAAGGAAGAACACTGAGGAGGAGGGGGGATATAAACCCAGAGAGAAAGAGAGAACCAGAGAAAGACAGAGAGCAAGAGACAGAGAGAGACAGAGAGAGCCAGAGAAAGAGAGAGAGACAGAGAGAGAGAGGAATGTTCATCATGTTAACCGGTTCGTTTTCAACTCTAAACAGTTGTTCTTTAATAAGTAGGAAACTTTGTAATCATGGTATAAAAATAATAAAGACTTTCTGGCAGTTTGCTAGAACCTACAGCTGATGTTACTGGACTGTCTCACCTGCTGGTCTGTGTGTGCAGTAGCAGGAGCTTTTATTGTGAGACTGGACTAATTTCTGGGTCTTGGGTGTTTCCTGAAGTCTCAGGTCGAGTGCGAGTGAAAGAGGAGACTGGGAGAGACCCGAGGCTTTAGCACACAGAGCGCAGAGCTCAGGAGAGGCAGCAGGACCTCGTGGGAGCTGTAATTCCTCCCTGTCCCGGTATTGACGCTGAGCGCCGCTGTGGTGAGCCGCTCGCTCTCGTTGCCAAATAAAGTGAGACGGAGCGATGGCCATCACCTGAACATGCACACACACAGTACAGGAATATGACAATAAGACTATAATAATTGTAAATCCTACAGTTTGATGTATCTCATTAAACATCTACAAAGGGAATGACAAACATCTCAGTTACTTTGTGTTCATTAGTATAATGTTCTAGAAAGCCATCATACTGGCTTCACGACGTACAATTCGCTTTCTATTCTCAAGAGTATTTTGCACAAAATTTCTATGAAGCGTAATTATGACTGAAAGAAGTTTCATAAACAAATGAAAATGCACAAATAAGCAGGAACAGATAATCGTATCGTAAACAAAATGCAGCATTCAGTGTACTGGAAAATTATAAATTTTATCAAAACTTTAATTGATGAACTAAGCAATTTCCCCAAAATCCAGATGTGGCTTTATAACAAGTCAGAGATAGCAGTAGTGAGGAAAACCTGGTGGATCGTTACCTCGTCGCAGCAGCGGCGGCTGACTGCGGCTCGGTACTCGATGCGAGCCCATAGCTCGTCCCTTTGCTTCAGGAAACGAGGGAAACGTTTCCTCCAGCTCTTCCCCAGAGCCCAGGGGAAGATCTCATACTTTGACTCTTCCTCATCCTCCTCCATGGTGTTTGCAAGGTATCTATAACACAGACCTTAAGTCAAACAGACAGGGCTAAAAGTCTGAGTTAACTAAAGAGAAAAAACTTTATAAGACTAATTTAACTCGTTTGACATCGTTATTGAATTTATGTTTAAAATTTTACATTGACTATAAATGTTTGAGCATTGTATATTACATAAAAAAAGTCATTCAAATAAAACCATTTGCTTTGAAACACGGTACCTATTCATTCAGACACAAAGACATGAAGCCACACGACTGCTTTGGACATTCAGCTATTAGCGATAGAGATTTCTGGCTTTGATGGAAACAGTAGAGAGATTTTGGGTTTTATAGAATCAACAATGTTTTAAGCTTGGGAACATTTTTATAAACTCATATCCACTAATAAGGTTTCTGTTTATAATAAATTTGTAAATAATAGGAGCTGCAGTTCATAGTGTTCACCACATGATGTCACCAGTGCGCATTGTAGAATGAGTCGTAAGAATATATTCTTTTTTCAGCTTTTACCGTTAGGGGTCACCACATCGAATCATCTAACTCTGTCCTCATCATCCTCTACTCTCACACCAATTACCTTCATGTCCTCATTTAACACACCCATACATCTCCTCTTTGTCCTTCCTCTTGACCTCTTACCTGCAGCTCCATCTCCAACATCCTTCTAACAATATAACCATCTCCCTCCTCTGTACATGTCCAAACCATCTCAATCTAGCCTCTCTGACCTCGTCCCCAAAACAGCCAACATGAGCTGTCCCTCTGATGTGCTTGTTCCTAATCCTGTCCATCCTCGACACTCCTAAAGAGAACCTAATCATCCTCATCTCTGCTTCCTCCATCTGTGCCTCATGTCTTTTCCTCACTGCTACAGTCTCTAACCCATACAGCAGATCTGCTCTCACTACCGTCTTCTACACCTTTCCTTTCATTCTTCTGTCACACACACACACACACACACACACAACACTCCTGACACTTTCATACCTTCTCCTGTTTAAACCTCTTCTATTTTTAAATGTGCAAAGAAAAAAGACTACTTGGTTAATTTAGTTGCATTAGGATTTCTACTGAAATACCACTTTAATGAAATTAACTTACAGAGCGATAAAGAAGTTCATCCTGCTGTGCTCAGTGATGCTGAAGCGTGCCCTCTTGAAATAGACAAACGTCATGGCTAGCAAATACTACAATGCAAAATAAAATGGTTTAGAATCTACAAGATTTCCACGTGTAATAGCACAGACTAAACGTATTAATCTGTTTAAATTTAATTTAACTTGACTTATCTTGACCTTATCTGTAATTTTGCAACAGCAGTCCATCCATAAAAAATCCTGGACGAGATCATCATCTAAGGAAAAAAACACAAGTCATAGAAGGAAACTGTACAAGAATTTATACTATTTAGGATTAATCTTAAAAGATTACTTAAAAGACCCTTAGAGCCTTTTTACACCCGGTCACTTCATGTGTTGTCTCTGATCCGATAGCTATCTGATTTGTTAAAACTGTTCCATTTACATCAGGCCACATAAACGCGTCACGGCGAATCGGACATCAATCCGATCTTTCTGCTCCCGCCCAAAATGCAAATATATTTTACCTAATTTCTGGGGTAATTGAAATGGAACACGCTTTGGTTTATTCTCAAAAAGACAACAAAAAAACTCGTTACGACGGTTATGCTACAAAAATCAGCATTTACTGTTTGCTGCGTTTTCGCTGGTGGCAGCAGAGCATTTTAAAACCCGACGAGACGCCTGGGTGAAAGATCACTTGCGAGTGACGTACTTCCGTCTGGTAGGAGTATAGCGCTGACGTATGTGGCTTGAACAACCACATTCATTTACACCTGTCCAGTTTCATCTCAAATGCATCCCAGACCACCTCCTGAAGGGATTTGAACCATCGGATCTATATCCGTCTCGAAAACGTTTCAGAGGGCATTTAGACCTGGTCTTTTTACCATCAGGATAGCTATCTGATCACAGAAAACGCATGAAGTGACCAGGTGTAAAAAGGCCCTTAGATAGTTAAAAAATATTCCCACTATATGTATATCTACCGTAATCAGATACCTGATTAGGACACCCATGGTAACTGATTTTTCGTAGGTTATAAGCTTACTGAACTCCTGGTGTATCCATATACCTTTGACCAAATGGTATACACATCTTAAAAAAAAACAGGACTTGTAGTTTATTGTTAATCAGAACTAAAATTGTCCCAAATGACCTTATCTCAAGTGATACTAATTCAGTCTAAAGAGGATTTTAATCATTAAAAAACGATGAATAATTAGATTAAACAGTTAGCATTCCCAGGGGTATTCATACATACACAAATTAAAACAGGGAGGAAAAATAGAAACACCTAGAAATAAGTGTACCTTAGGTCAACAGAAAGGTTTTATTTATTTTCATTTATTCATGGGGAATCTAGTCTCAGAGTGACATACAATAAGACTTGTGGCAGAAGGTTTTGGCCTGTATTCATGAAAATTCTTAGTGCATAAAATTTATTCTAGTGAAGTAGTTATAATAAAAGTCTTAGAACTGTGGGCGTTTCCCCTTAAAGTTATAGAGAAGATTCTAGTAAAGATAAAAGTTATTCATAAAGCATCTTAACCCTTAAAAGAGCTCATAAGCTCAAAAAGTGTTAGGAGAAGTGAGGAGGACTTTTAAGAGGATGAAGAGTTTCTTTATCAGAGGAGAAAATGACTGAAAGGAGAAGAGGGAGAAGAAATGTATTGTGTACAATATTTAATAATGACAGTGAGTTAATAAGGTGATACAGATTAGAACGTGTAGGGATTATTTTTGTGACCAATCATATAAGAGAAAACATCTCAGACCTCAGACACAGCAGAAATGACTTATGTGGCCGAATGCCATAGTGGCAGAAATGATAATTTGGCTCTATTACACTCCTAAGCTGTTTACATTTATAACTGAAAATTAGTCTATATAAAATGAGTCTGTGAACTTTACATAATTTGGAAATCCAGAGTTTGGCTGATCCTCATGAGCGCACGTTGACACAGTTGAAAACACAATGGCTTCCGTTTTAAGTGAGAGAAGTAAATAGTCACAGTAGCGTTTTGCTTCCAGGCAGACGGTTAACACGTGCAACACGTTCTCCCTGAAATCCTGTATAATCAGATGACTCCTGAAGCGTTTCTAATTTTGTGTGTCGTACGCATCTGACCATCGACTAACGGTTATAAGTCTTCCCTTAAATATCTTCATGCTTTAAACAAAATCAGGGATCTGACTAG